>NC_092793.1:6194978-6494978 GCF_918797505.1 Bemisia tabaci
ATTGATCGATCGAAAAGCACGCCACGTCACTGGCGCCGAAAAGATTCATTTGGGAAGGACGGGATTTTCAATTATTAGCACATGTTTTTTTTCAAAGCCCCCCCCCCCCCCGGCTCGAATTTGTTTTGTAACGCTGAGCTTGACCCTTTCCCCCCCATGTAATGTAACGTTACGCTGGCTTAACCCCCTCTCCCCCTTAGTATGTTACGTAATTCTTAAGCCGTCCCTAAAATATTCCATGGTAGTTTCCCGCTTTAAGATTTTGGGGTTGCGGTTTTTACAGATTTCGTTAAAGTCACCCGTCCTAGTAAAAGAGGTTGTTTCTGGGTTCTTTTCAGCCTCCCCCTCCCCCTCTATGTCGCACCGCTGGCCAGTTGGAAAAATCAGGTACTTTTTTTCCGTCTGATCGCGTCGGCGTCGGCGTCGTCAGAAAGAGAGCCAGACAGCTTGTTTTGCGTAGGAAATCTAGATAGACGACAGCGTCTAGACAGGGTAAGAATGGAACCGGCCAGAAAAGGCAGGTGGAGCAGCCAAAATTGGTTTCTCGAAACTTCGAAACGGTTACATAAGAGAGAGCGACAAAGAGACTTATCGGTTTCCCGTCCGAGGAAGTGTCTCTGAAACGGCAAGAGTAGGAGGAGGGTCGGGTCCCTACACACTCACACGCACACGTTTTTCGCCGATTTCAGTTTCAGACCGTCCGAGTACACGTGCCACCCCCCCTCCTTCCAACGACGCCCGGCCTATGACATTTTCCTTTGCCAGTTGTCTGTCTAGTTTAGAGAATGCCTCCCACTTGCGCGCAGCGTCCGTCCGGTGGCAAGTAGCCTCGCTTAAAATCTTAAATCTGTTCATTTAAGTGTCAAAACGTTTTTCCTACGGTTGTGCCGCCCCTCTTGTAGTGCTTGTCAATTGTTTTCGAGGACATTTCAAGATATCGTGTGTAAATCCTCGCTGAATGTAACCGTGATGAGAGAGGCATTTTCTTTGCGACAAATTCTCGATCTGATCAGTTCACCCATGTGTTAAATCCCGATCGCACCGCGCGCGCCGGCCGTCCGTGATTTTTGTAAACTTCGAGGAGCATTTCCGAAGGCTCCGTTTGCGTTCGTGAAATTCATAAGTGACTACATGTGCTTGCCCTCTCCTAATCGTGAAAAAGTAGCAGCTTCAGCTGTACCTAATGCCGAGTGAGTTGGTCTAAATTCATTCATTTTTCTATGAACACTCGAGTTGTCGGACAGTTGGCTTGCGTTTTTCATTTTGTCCGCTTAATATGGGTCTTAAATATTCTATTTACTACTTTATTTTTTTCTCCAGGTTTTCAATGTATGCATAATTTCGCAATGATTGAAATATTCATAGGGTGTGATCATTTTAATGCTCGAATTGGGCAATACCTAAGGTGTATATTGATATTTCGACTAGAAACATGTTCCTAAGAACTTATCCGAAAATTGAACCGTTCTGGGGGCGATAAGTCAAATTTTGCTGATTTCCTATTCGAGCAGGACAATTGGACTGCATTTTGCAATTTGGACCTATAAATCCCGACCCGGTTTAAAAACAACGTATGTGCCATTAGTCTCCCTATGCACATAAGTCTTTTTTCAGATGAGCCAGAATTTATAGGTCCAAATTGCAAAATGCAGTCCAATTGATTGCGGGTGGAAATCATTTTTTTTTTCTTTCTAATATTTCGCATTCTGGAGAGGTGGTGATGTAGGTATGAGAGAAGTATCCTGTGAGTAGAAATTAAAATGAATTTCTTCACTTGTTTCTGCATCAAGAACTTAGCCTCAAAAATCACAAATCACGATTACGAATACCTGGTTTTTTCTTGTTATTTAAAGACCATTTTTAAGATCGAGTCACAGTGATTACTTCTACCGACGAAATTTCCACCACCAATCTCCCTCTGCGCTATCTGCATCGTTTCATACTCGTATTTTTTGAATTATAAACTTAAAAAGCTCCTAATCCTATATCTAACCCACAGACTTATTTTCTCCCATCTCGAAATTGTGACTCCCTATTCTCACTTTAAATCATAGCTCTCATCCCTTTGACACATTTCGATTATTTTCTTTTTGTTTTATTTTTCAGATTTTCCAGCTTCACAACTGGTCTGTTATGAACTGTCGAGTCGCAAAAGGTATGTAGTCTTATTTTTTGACATGACCGTATGTTTGGATGATTCAGCTTCTTTCCATCATTTTAATATTCCAATGATACGTAGACTTAAGGTGATTCGATGAATGCCATATTTTGTGTCAGAACGGCATGCGATATACCGCGTCAATTGGTTCCATTTTTTTCAGCTACTCGTCATTTTTCTCCAATTTTGAGATCGCAATTCTGTTGTCAGGAGACTAAAGCACTCACTTACCAATTTTAACAAAGAAATTCAACGTAATAAAGGCATGGTTTTTTTAGAGATAAAACATCGCATTTGGTACCGATATCGAAACCGCACTCAAATGCGATATTTCCTCTCTAAAAAAACCACGCCTTTATTACGTTGAATTTCTTTGTTAAAATTGGTAAGTGAGTGCTTTAGTCTCCTGATAACAGAATTGCGATCTCAAAATTGGAGAAAAATGACGAGTAGCTGAGAAAATGGTACCAATTGATGCGGTATATCGCATGCCGTTCTGACACAAAATATGGCGTCCATCGAATCACCTTAACTTTTTTCTTCCACATTACTTTCCGTCGGCAGGGATACCATTATTAACCTCATTCAAATTCATTCCTTTTATATTCCATTTTATTCACCCATTTTCCTTGATTTACACGGTGTTTCCTGACATTTTTTAATTTTTCTTCTTTTTTTTCAATTTCCCCTGACAAATAATTTTCTCTCCCTGCTTCATTTTTCATGAGGCATTTTCGACGAATCTAAATCCTTGTATTTACTGTCCGTTGACTTTCCTCTTCTCTGTCAACTTAACCCCCCCCCCCCCCCCCACGAACGGACGTAACTCCATTTCAACGTTGCCAAATTTCTCCTCGCAAATCGCATATTAACAAGGAAAATTTTGGGCAGTTCTAACCGAAAATTTCACCGATTATTCCTCGGATTCAATGCGAAATTCAGACAAATTTGGACTGAAAATTGCTCAGGTACATTCTAGTAAAATAAATTAATTGTTTGAAACGATTTGGCAACCTTGGAATGGAGTTACTTTCCTTCGTCCGAACGACGACGAATTGGACCTGCCTCTCATGAAGGAGAAAATCACGGATGTTTTTAAGCATTTATTTTATGTAGCATTTCAGCCAAAAAATTAAGTATGACAGAAAATCTGCAACGTCACCAGCCGAGCCACGCGGTTTGGGTGTTTGTCGCCGTCGGCATGAGGTCAATACTCCATCAATTGAAATGTTTGCCCTTGCCCTCTCGCCCCTTCATAAACCGGTGCGGAATGAAGCATGCGACATATTGAGCTTCTGTGTGTGCTGTGGTATCACTCAAAATTGAAGGCACTTTTTCATTCGTGGAGCCTATCGTCGTGGCGTTGCGCTGAATGTCTGTCAGTCGTCATACCGGACTTTAACTTTACATGGATTTTCTCCCGCAAATTTTACGCGGTCATTGGAGAAAAGGTTTAGCTTAAGGCAGTTTTGCGCCCGTTTCCTACAAGGGGAGAGGAATAAATACGCCTGCCAAAATGCCTTCCGTAATATTCCAACGGCCTCTTGTTTTCTGAGTTGAATTTTCCAATTTGTTGAAACTTTCTTTCATGGTCGGTGCCACGATAAGGATCAGCAACTATTTCTCTCATTCAGCGAAAAACTAATTGCCTTTGGACATGTCAATAGACTGATTTAGTGGCTACGTCATTGTTCAATTGTAAACATACACGCAACCTTCACTGGAAAAAAATTCTCTTGGATCTAGTGTCCAGAGTCACGAAAAATTTGACAAGAAAATATACCGTTGATTCAATCGGATTTTTGCTTGAATCAAAAGGAAATCCGCTTAAATGAAGAGGCTGGCCCTTAATCAAGAGTAGTTCTTCTTGTCGAAAATTTTAAGAGTCTGCACTGAAAAAAATGATATAACGCGCTATACGAAACTGGTGTGGTAGGTACCCGTTTGAGGTGCTGTACGGAGCTGCCTAGTGGCGGCCACCAATTCGAATGGCGCGCGCCACGAAACTCGTTTGGTACAGCGCTGCGCGGTGCTGCGCCTCGCGGAATGTTTATGAATCTCAATCAGCCAGGCGGAACAAATACTAACATTCTCGGATCTCATTTAATAATGGAGATACGTGATTTTACACTTTGGCTAATAGAATATATGTCACATTTTTGAAGAAAAGATACAGTTTAAGATGCTTAATAGCAGATACTCACCTTCAGGCTTCACAATTTGAAAAATCCAGTAGTAAGATCTGACAGCAGTTGGGTACAAAGAATTTCAATGTAGGTAGATCCATAACGATGATAATTTCTGTGAACTGATTTTTTAGTAAAATGTCCAGTAGACTGACACATTTACTTTAAGAATCAGATTTCAAGAAAGGTAATGGTTTAAAAAAACCTATGTTCATGAGCACGGTGGATATGAAGGATGAATAAGGAAAACATAAGAAACACTGATTTTGAGTAATGCTAACTCTAACTCACAAGAGAAAAGCTGTCAACCTGATGTTTTACACTAGCCATTTAGCAATCATTGATCAAGAACTTTCGAGTAATAGGAAATCACAAAAATCACAGGGTACAGAATAGAAGCTGGTTGTAAGCGATTACTTGGAGCGTTAAAGTAGGTAATGAATATTGGTAAGGTAACCATGTAAAATGTTACTCAGGGGCACAAGATGGTGAGTAAGGGTGGTATTTTTCATCATTCAATCTAAAGCCAAGACCGACAGTTTCTATTTACAAATTAACGATTAATAGAGAGAGGAATAAGTATCCTTATTAGCCTTGAAACTGTTTAGCGCAGTCGCTCAGGAAATCCCAAATCATAGAAGAAAAGCGTTTAAAGAATTTCTCCGGTTGAGCACATATTTTGGTGCATTGATGTATCTCTCTGTAGTTCTAAGCACAAAACATTGAATTTTCATGGGTATAAGAGAGTTTTAGATGAAATAGGAAAATTATCAAGTAAATCATGGTACCCAGGCAATCTAGCGTATCATGCATCCATCAACATCTTGCCCTGGTATTTAACATTCTCAGAGGTGGACAAGGGAAAAAGCGAAGTAAAATTTCGTTTGAAAAGATTATAAAATGAAAACTTCTAGACAACTAGGAAATGGAAAAAGCACAAAGTAATCTTACTTTGAAAACAAACAATCAAAGAGATTAAGGTCTCGGTCGACATTGTGGGCAAGTGCACTTAGGAGCTAGAGTAGCTTCAAAACTTCACGGCATCACAAAACCAATTAGGTTCGAACATGTTCAAGATAAATATATCCTTGATTGTAATTATATTTAACGAATAAACATGCTAAAAACTACCGATATTATGTATTGTGAGGGATCTGAGTGATATGAACTTGGTAATGGCCGGAACTTCGGTTTGGTACGATCGCGGTTTTCCACACATAAGACACGATGTTAGGAAAAGTAATGTAACAAACTGTTGAATACTAGAGTAAACATGAGATAGGGTGAAATTAGAATTAAATGTTTAAAGTCAAAGAGATACAAGAAAGAATATTGGCATGTTTTGATGACGAGACAATCATCCAGACCAACAACAACCTGCCTTACTTACTGTTCATAGCAAAAACATCAATTATTAAAGATAGCAGCACTATCAACCCAAGAAGCGGGAAAATAGAATAATCATTTAAATTAAAGCGGGGACTTTTAAATTGACGCACCCGAAAAAGGGTCCGAAACCTTTGTAGTTGATACCTCAACGCAACGGCCATTTTTGTAACAGCTCGGAATGATTTGCCGTGGATGATGGTGTAAACGAGATGAATCGTGCCGCTTACCAAACTTGTTTGGTGCGCGGCATAAACCAGTACGTGACGTCAGTTTATAACTAAAAAATTCTGGTACGCCGCACTAGATTCTCGTTCTGCGCATCAAACTCTTTTTTCAGTGTGGATTCAAGATCCAAGAGACTTTTTTTTCCAGTGTTGCCTTTGATTCGCGTCGTTCGCGTCATGGTGGTCAAATGCACTTATGCGTTTCTTACGATCTAAATTTTGCCCTAAATGAGTCCTTAATTGATTTAGGGCCTAACAATGGCTAAATTGTAATGAATTAACGCAATTAACTCACGAAGAATTTGCACGTGGGGCTACATTAGGTCACATTCTTTCTGGTTTGAACCAATACTTTGATATTATCTATATCAAATGACGTAATAAAAAAATCAGTCATTCTGGCCATTCTAAGAAAGACTATTTTTAAGAAAATTCTCCCCATAAATATCATACAGGGGAGGGCCGGGAGGCATTCGGTTTATTTTATGGTGTCAAATATCACGCTCATAATCAGTTAGAACTCATGGCGCTTGTGATATTTCGAAATTTTGATCTATAGATTATGCAATGCAAACCTCAAAAGATCTAGATTTTGAGCAAATTCCGGCATTGATGGAAACAATTCTCCTCAAGATCCCTCCACGGGTGCAGAATGTTCACTAACTAACGACCAATCTGTCGTTCGCGAACTGCGTAGGCAGTGTGAAAATTGCGTAGGCTACAACCTTGGATAGTGGATTATATAAAATGTATTACTTTTTGATTAAAATGCGCTCCATTTTTGTGTGCACCTTCCAAACTTGTGTAGGCGCGCTGCCCTACGGATTTCCAAGTAGCGTGCGCATTTCGGAACTTACAATGGGCCAGTTGCGCTGGTGACAGAATCGTGTTTTAATGCTTGATTCTTGTAGATCAGCTAAAATTAAGATGATCTGCCCAAACAGCATCTTTCTACGTTGAATACTAACCGAGATAACTTCCTTTGAAAAGTCGGATTTTTGACGTCATCCACCGCGGTAGTGCATAACCATAGAGTGCTTAGAGTCGTAACGTAAGTAGGAAAGGTGGCGCCATGTTCTGCTCGACGAGTTCCGAGCCCGGTGTGCGGGGTCACTTTTTCGATACAAATTCGATCCAATATGGCGGTGTAGAATATGGCCGGGTCCCCGTGTATCGCAAACAATCGATTATGTATCGAAAAAGGGACCCAGCGCCGCACAGCGAATCTCGGAATTCGGGACCCGGAAAATGCTTAAAAGTGGCGCCAGCTCTCCCACTTGCATTACGACTCTATGCACTCTATGTGCATAACATGGTATGTACTAACGCAGTGGATGACGTTATCAGTCGAGTTTGCCAAGGCGCAATATTTAGTTAATATACAACGTAGAGAGTTGCTGTTTGGACAGATCTTATTATTTTTAGTTGATCTGCAAGGATAAAGCATAAAACAAGATTTTGTGACCAGCGCAACTGACCCATTCTGCCATGCTAAGGAAGAACGCCGTATGAACCTTCAGGCGTTGCCAAATTGTGTTTGAAAAACACGAATTCCCTGGTAAATAACTTGTGAATATTTTTCTTCCAATTTTTCAGAGAATTTTGTTCGAAGTTTGATCTTAAGTTCCTAAAAATTTCAAGGAAATCATAACTTTCCTCAAAAATGAACATTTTATCGACGGAAATTTGGCAACTCTCGAATGTTCATGAAAAACACGAATTCCCTGCACTGGAAAAAAAAACACATTGGATCTAGAGTCCAGACTCTTAAAAACATCGACAAGAAAAAATACTGTTGATTCAATCGGATTTTTGCTTAAATCAAGAACCAAGCCTCTTAATTTGAGCGGATTTCCTTTTGATTTAAGCAAATATCTGATTGAATCAAGAGTATTTTTTCTTGTCAATGTTTTCAAGAGTCTGGACTCTAGATCCAATGTGTTTTTTTTTCCAGTGTGGTAAATAACTTATGAATATTTTTCTTCCAATTTTTCAGAGAATTTTGTTCGCAATTTCACCTAAAGATTCTGAAAATTTGAAATAAAAATGTTCATAACTCTCCTCAAAAATAGACATTTTGTCGAAGGAAAGGCAACTCTCGAATGTTCATACGGCGTATTTCCTTAGCACGGCAGCATTGGTGCGAATCGCGAGTCAAGCAAGAGTCGAGACCTTTACTGGAGATCGGGTAGAGATCAAGAGATGTTTGAAGTATCCCATCAGTTTTGCAGGCACTTCCGGTGATCGTTTTTGGCGCAAACTCCAAAGTTTCCCAGAATTTTTTCAGGTTGATGAGATCCCTTTTCACAGATCCGGTCACAATAATGAAGCAACAAATCTTTCTAGCATATTAACAACAATGAAAAAAAAGTTTGGTCTCTTTTCCGCTGACTTAGACTTTTAACACAGAGTAGAAAAATCGGATTGGGCTATACGCGTGACGCAACTATTTCAGTGCCGTGGCGTGCTTTGCGATAAATCGAATTTTATGCCATTTAAACATATGGAAAAGGATCGATAAACAGGGTGTTCGCAGCGAACACCTTTATAATCGATTCTTTATCATAGGTTTAAAAAGCAAAACAATCCATACATCGCAATTCACGCCACGCCACTGAACCATTTCGATTTCCAAGTAGGTGTAATTGCGTGTCCACGCAATGAAGGAGAATTTTTTTTCCGCTGACTTAGAAACTTTAAGGCTGTGTCCGCACCGAAGATCGCCACAAAAATATCGAGGCAAAGAAGTTGGATGGGGCGAAACGCTTAACACGACTATTTCGACTTCCAAAGCGATAAAATTGCAAATCGACAAAATGAAGAACTCTTTCCGGCTGACTTACAATTAGAGACATCAACGCAGGAGCAGAAAATTTTGATAGGGCATTAGGGTAAAACGTGTGATACAACTATTTCGACTTCAAGAATGATAAAATTCCATATCGACAAAATGAAGAACTCTTTCCGGCCATATACGTAGGGGCAGAAAAGTTTGATAGGGCAGAACGCATGATATAAATATTTCGACTTCCAAGATGATTAAATTGCATATCGACAAAAGCAAGGAGAATTTGTTCTCGGCTGACGCCAAGACTTTAACGCAGGAGTAGAAAAGTTGGATGGGTCAAGAGCCAAGCCAAGAGCCAGACTCCGCCGCGCCGCACAGTGGATCGAGTCAATTAGAGAGGTCGGACATGAAATTTTTGACCAAAACTGCAATTTTTGGTGTTTATTTCGACACATTATACATTTCAAGGGGCATTTTCAGAAGCGAATTTCTCGAGGAAACCAATGGAGCCACTTTTTAGACCTGAAAGTTTTGTATAAACGGAGTTATACGCGGTTAAAGTTTCCAAATTTTGTCCGACCACTCCTATTGACTCGATCCACTGTGCGCCGTGCGTAGGTGAGATGACGCGATGCGTGTAGTATACCTACAGTTTTGCAGGCTCTCTCCGCGATCGTTTCTCGCGCAAATTTCAAAGTTTCAGAGTCAGAATTACGTACCGACCATACATAGAAACTTTTGTGTTTATTTTCCGCGATGCGTTTTAAACCTCAGGGACTTATCAGCCCTTCTAAGGCAGAGCTTACAGTCTCCATGAGGAACAGGCTTTTAGAGGAAATTATCTTTTAATTTTGGCCTGATCTCACGGCGGCGTCTTATACCCCGGCCCCATTTTCATTGTTCATCCCTATTTTTCACACGTTCATATTTTCAATTTTTCTTAGGTATGACTAGGGCATGTGAGAGACATATAAAGTTCCGCGTGGAGTAAGAATTCTAATTAAAATGGCGCCCGGTAAAAGCCTTTTTCCTCCTACAGGCTGTGATCAGTCTTATAACAGGTCCATTATTCATACCTCGTAAATGTCCGTGCATTTCCTCGAGATGGGAAAGGAGAGCTAACATGTTTGTTCAAGATTTTTTTCTAAGTATGTAAAACTAATCCAGAGGCATATTTCAAAGCCCAGGAATGTTTTTTTTTTTTTTTTTTTTTTTTTTTTTTTTTTTTTTTTTTTAAATTAACAAGTTAAGACCCACAATTTGTGCACAGATGAGCAATCATTGTGGTCAGTGTAAAATTCCATTTGTTTGAGTCTTAGCAAGTCAAAGCAGCACAGGTTTCAATCAATTGCGATTACATAGCAAAATTACTGCTATTAAATCGGAGTGTTGAATATGTTGTCCATTCTTTGTTTGAAGGGACTTCTCTTAGTCGCGATAAGTTGCACTTTTTTTGTATTTCGAATTGCCTAACGGCCTCACTCATGAAACTATTAGATCGTTTATGATGGGACTTTATGAACCAAACAATTTAAAAATAACACAATTTAAATGATAAAAAATTATAATTTTTTCCATTGACTTGTACCATTCTTTCAAATTTCCGTTGCTCTATGCTTCATGGGAACGATAATATTATATTTATGGCATTTTTATTTTGGATTTATCTAATAAAGCATTCATTTCTTTCTTTTACAGTCAATATTTTTTTGGTCTCCAACCTTCGTCAAGGCGGTGCGCAAAGACGGAAAATGTTCACCCTGCACCAGAACCGTTCCTGAATTTACAGATCATCACTTCATCACGGTAAAATCTCTCCAACTCCCTCCAACTCTCAGAATGAATGGCGAACGAACCGACTATTTGTCTATTCTCTCAATTTTTCGAAGTGAGCTTTTGTAGTATACCTTCAGGAGCACTGTGCCGGGTTATTTACAATGTTTATTGTTTTGCGCTGAAACACTCATTTTCTGACTGTTGCGTGGTTTTTATCGTCTCCTGAAAAAATGTCATTTTTCCGAGATGGGTCGTTTTCGAATTAAATTCTCTCTGATATTCTGTCTTAGTAGACCCGAAAAATTGGAGAACGGAATGTCTTGAAAGTAAGAAATTCCCAGATTTTGCAAAAGCGCATACTTTTTGAATTTAACGGCAGCATTTAGTTTTATTTTCTATCAAATGAAATGAATCGTGAGAGTAATATAGGCCACATTTTGGAGTTAGACTAATTGAGCTTGAAGGCTTCCATTTATGAACGTATCTCAATCAAAAGGAACTGTCTTCATCGTAACCTGGGCTCTGACACTCACAGTCGCACGAATTAAAGCATAGCGGGGCTCTTGTCACAATGGAAATATTTTCTTTTGATTCAAATATGTCCACCTATGAACGAGTCCGAGGAAAATTATAAAGACCTTCCTCAAAGTAACGTTAACCAATTCCCCGCAATGGCGGCGAAAGGGAGGGAAAAATTCAAATGTATTCAGCATCATACACCAAACAGGGTTACACAAATTGCATTGATGAAAAACTAAGCAGGTTGCATACCCTCCAAATTGCAGGGTATTTTTGGAACTTGCAAAAATCAAAATTAAGGCCTCAATTATTAAGTGAATGCAAACTTGAAAAAGAGGGATGAAAAGCAATAAACAGGTGAATCTCAAAAACTGATTAAATTGACCTCTTTTAAGTAAGGGGCTTGGAGGACACTTGCAAAAAGTGCTGTTTTTACTAGTTCAAGAAATACGTGTTTCATTGTTCAAAATTACATGGAGCCTTGTAGCGAATAGAAAGTTGAAACTCATTTTTTGATGCTGAAAAATTAGATTTTAGCAGTGAATTTTTCACAGGGTATATTTTGGAGACTAGTTTTAGTTGAAATCATTAATATTTTAATTTTTTCATGAATTGCACATTTCCCACTTATCTGCCACACCCGTTACAAAAATTCGTTTGATGGACTAGGGTTTACTATTTGAATATTGCGCTATTTAAAAGATCGACACGGGATTATTTTTTTTTCTGCCATAAAAAGCTTGATTTACTTTGAACGTTACATTTGATGACCGTCTAAATGCCGCGAACTTTTGGCTCCTGCATGGATTGCCCATTTCTTTACAACGCCGAGTGCTTGTCATGCATTTGCTAACATTTACCAGCTGCTTGAAAACCAATTTCAGAAGTTAATTACTATGGCTACTGGATTTCCTGGTGATCTTAATACTACATTATGCAATAAGGAACTACTATTTCTGGCTCATTCGTGAAAGCACCTATATGTATAGGGCAAGTCAAAGTGATCTTCCACTTGAAGAGGAGAAGAAGAGGAAAAAGAATAATAAGAGAAGGAGGAAAAAGAATACTAAGAGAGGTAAGAAAAAGAGATAAAAGAAGAGAGAGAAAAGAGAGAAGAGAGAGAAGAATAGGAAGAAAGAAAAGAGAAAGAAAACATGGAGGAAAGAGAAGAGGAAGAAGAACAGAGAGAAGCGAGACAAAAGAGAAGAAAGAAGATAGTAATAAGGAGACGGGAGAGAGTGAAGTAAAAGACTATGAAGAAAGGGTGGGGGGTCGAGAGAGGGGAGAAAGGGATAGAAAATAGGAGGAAGAGAAGAAGAGAAAGAGAAGAAAAAAAGGTGAAAGATAAAAAGAAGAGGAGGAAGAAGAATAAGAGAATAAAGAAGAGAGGAAAGAGGATGAGAAATGAGAGATGAGAAAAGAGAGATGAGGAAAGAGAGGTGAGGAAAGAGAGATTGAAGAATAATTCGAGGAAGAGGGAGAAAAAGAAGAAAAAGGTCCAAGAGAGGAAGAAGGGAAAGTAAAATCAGGAAAAGAAGAAGGGAAAAAACGGAAAGTGAAAGAAGGAGATGAACAAGAGTAAAAAAAAGAGGTGCAAAATGTACAGATTTAAGAGAATTGAACGGAAGCAGAGAGAAACGAGGAAGAACAAAAAAACAAGAAGAGGATGGAGAAAAAAGGACGATAAAGAGAAAGAGAGGCACGCCTTTCTGCGTGGGAACGCAACACTAGTGACACATGTGCGCCGTTTTAAAAATGAGCCTTTAATATTAATTCCTCATTGCAAAATATAATTTTACATAATTAGGAATAAAGTAATGTTATTAAAAAGATTTCAGTTTTTTAATTCCTGAGCGGCAAGGATATATCTATCAAACGACGACGGTGAACCTACTAGACCGCGTATCTCGTTTCGATCGTATACGAAGTCATCTAAATGGAGGGGGGTTATTGGTGAAAGAGGGATTATCAAAGTTTTCGTGAGTGTTCTACGTTTGGAAAATAAAGAAAATTTAAAATGAAAGGACCCCGCACGGTTCTTATGGAAAATTGCCCTCGGTCAAATGCGTTGAAACTTCAGTATGTTGTGCAGCATGTCATCATGAACAAAAGTTCCAATAGGCCAAACAAGATCCCATGTGCGGTTTTCGAGATATTCGCCGTTTTATGTGCGTAAACGGAGGTTTCGCGCGCTCCCGCCGGAGCCATACCATTGTGCGGCGCCGCTCGTGCCCTTCCCTCCCAGTCACTCTCCGCTGCCCCGCCGCCCATACCTTGGCTCCTCTATCGCTCCAACTCCGACGCTCACGAGGCTGCGCCCATCATTACCGCACCGCACCCGCACGCCGTCTTCTTACGCGGACTCTTCTTCGGCCATGTCGCCTCTTTTTCTCATCGATCCTTTCTCTAAGTCTTCAAAAACGTTTAAGAAGTCCATTTTTACTAAACATGATAATGCTAATAACACAAATAATACAAAAAGAGAGGAAAAACAAATGATAATCCATGCGAAAGTACGTAGGAGAGTTGGAATGCCTAAGAGACGTTTAAATAAAACAAACTTTTTTTTATTTTCTTCCCTCTTCCTTTCTTTCTTTTTTTCTTCATTTTTCTCGTGTGGAAGCAGTGAAGTAACTTCTGTTGGAAGATGATGTTGATGTTTTTTCTTTTTTTTTTTCTTTCATTCAATAATGACGTGGCGGAGGTTGAGGGTAATTAGTCGGCTGACGATGCTCAAGTAGGAATTAAGTTTGCTTTAGTCTTGACTTAGCTGAACCGCACCAATGGAGGAGGAGAGAGGGATCATTAATAACTGAACTCAAGGAAGAGAGATGTCCATTTAGGCGTAAATGGTCACATCTTAAGTCGCTCCAACTTGCAGCACCACCTTATCAGCCATCTTATTATATGCTGATCGTATCCTCTAATCAGATCGTACATCCAAGACAAACTCCATAGAGATGATGAAAAAGAGTTGCAGGTCGACCGTAACATTCATGCGCGTACGCGGCTTTTTGTGAGTACGAGTTTTCTCCAGGTTCCATAAAAAAGACATTAAAGATGCGGCTGGAAGACCATTGCAAGAAAATCCCTAAGTAACTTTCGAAGGTCGAGGGTTCTGATCGCCGATCGTAATCGTCATTATTGAAAGAAAGAAAAAAAAAAGAAAAAACATCAACATCATCTTCCAACAGAAGTTACTTTCACTGCTTCCACATGAGAAAAATGAAGAAAAAAAGAAAGAAAGGAAGAGGGAAGAAAATAAAAAAAAGTTTGTTTTATTTAACGTCTCTTAGGCATTCCAACTCTCCTACGTACTTTCGCATGGATTATCATTTGTTTTTCCTCTCTTTTTGTATTATTTGTGTTATTAGCATTATCATGTTTAGTAAAAAATGGACTTCTTAAACGTTTTTTGAAGACTTAGAGAAAGGATCGATGAGAAAAAGAGGCGACATGGCCGAAGAAGAGTCCGCGTAAGAAGACGGCGTGCGGGTGCGGTGCGGTAATGATGGGCGCAGCCTCGTGAGCGTCGGAGTTGGAGCGATAGAGGAGCCAAGGTATGGGCGGCGGGGCAGCGGAGAGTGACTGGGAGGGAAGGGCACGAGCGGCGCCGCACAATGGTATGGCTCCGGCGGGAGCGCGCGAAACCTCCGTTTACGCACATAAAACGGCGAATATCTCGAAAACCGCACATGGGATCTTGTTTGGCCTATTGGAACTTTTGTTCATGATGACATGCTGCACAACATACTGAAGTTTCAACGCATTTGACCGAGGGCAATTTTCCATAAGAACCGTGCGGGGTCCTTTGTCATATTATTATCTTCATTCTACATTCTATCGACAATCTCCACTTCGTTCCGCTTTTTTTAAATTAGTAATGATAGTTTCATCCTTGTTACATAATTTCCATAGCAATATATTATTATTTTCTTTTAAACAATTTTCGTTCTGGGGCTGCAATGCTCCTTTCTCGAACTTAAATTTAGAAATTTTGCAGCGCTTGGACGTCTCAAGATTTGCCATTGATTGTGCGTAGCCTCTTGCATCAAAAAACTTTATCAATTAAGTGAGATTTATTCTGCTAGAGAAGAGGAGGAAGGAAAAGAGATAGAAGAAAAGAGAAGAAAAAGAGGTAGAAAAAAAGAGAAGAAAAGAGAAGAAAAAGAGGTAGAAAAAAGAGAAGAAAAAGAGGTAAAAAGAGATGAGAGATAGGGGGAGAGATGAAAAGAGAGATGAAAAGAGAGATGAAAAGAGAGATGAAAAGAGAGATGAAAAGAGAGATGAAAAGAGAGATGAAAAGAGAGATGAAAAGAGAGATGAAAAGAGAGATGAAAAGAGAGAAGAAAAGAGAGAAGAAAAGAGAGAAGAAAAGAGAGAAGAAAAGAGAGAAGAAAGAGAGAAGAGAGAAGAAGAGCAGGAAGAAAAGAGAAAGAAGAGCAGGAAGTCACGAGAGAAAAAGAGAAAAGAAAGAAGAACAGGATGGAGAGAAAGAAGAAAAGAACAAAAATTCAATTAACTTTCGTACTTTACTTTTCAGTCCCTCCCCCTCCCAAATAAAGTGGTCTTAGGGATTTTAAATATTCTAGCGCCCAGTATTATTAGAACGGGGGGCGTACGCTACCGCAGCTTTTGGTTTGGGGTCGCAGTAGTGCTTGCACTTCCGTTGGACGGTCGGCAGCCATGGCATCCGTTGAAGGCCGACACCAATGACCCAGGACCCGGGTGCACGGGAAGGCCTGAGGGCGGTAGAGAAAACCCCTTCGGTAGATAAAACATGTCTGAGTTGGCAGGGGTCCATGATGGCGGGACGAATAATTAAAATCTCTTCCTCATCTCTGGTTTTTTTCTTTTAGTTTTTGTTAGGGAGTGGATGGGTATAGGTCTAATGAGTAGGTATGGGACTACTATCTTCTTAACTTTTCTTGATATTTCAAACGCACAATGCTCACGAAAATTCTATTCCCTCCTCTTTCACCAATAACTCCCATCCATTCATGTGACTTCATATGATTATCTTCATATCGTTTCTCTTCTTTTTAATTAGTAATGATAGTTGCACAATTGGTAGTTATTTTTCCTAGCAATAAATTAGAGCTCCTTATCCCTATCTTTTTCATCAATACGATTTTTGTTTTAGGGTTAAAATGCCCCTTTCTCTGGCATAAATTAATTATTAAAGAGAATAGAGGATGAATAAGGAAATAAGTGACTTGGGGGGGGGGGGAGGAATTCCGTTGTAGAGAGTGGAATTGAGACACTAAAAGTGCAGTAGAAATTTAATAAATAATATAATTTAATGTAATAATACAATTTAATAAAAATAGAGCTTGATGCCATTGAACAATATGGCAAACTGCCTACATGAATTATTGAATTCGCCCGGAGATTTTATAGAAACTATTTTTTGAATCAAAGGAAAATATACAGCAAGTTCAGCTGTACAATTTAGAGTTGCAATGTACGTCCAGTGCTCTTATTTACCTATGTCCTAGCCTGACTGCTCATCGGAGCAAGCTACGCTTTTTAGCATCTCAAAGGCAATATCAACTCCATTATGAATACTTGTGGGTAAGACATGATAGGGGATATACGGATAAGAAAGGACGGACTTTATTATCTAAAGTTATTTTCATTCGAAATTAATTTGATTTGCAACCATTACAACATGCAGCCCCTGATAATGTCACGTCGAATCCTACAGCAGATGGCGGTACCGTTTTTGCCAAAGTTAATGAGTCATCTTTAAACTAAAGCATTTGATTAAATTTAATCGGTGACTGTGCTTTATTTGAACTAGTATCTGAAGTTTATAAACATATCCATACCTCCCTTTTACTCCCTTGTACACATACTTTTTTACTTTACCGTATACAATTTTATTAAATTTCCAAATGCCAACATTTTTCTTTGCCAATTTAAATGGATGAGGTAATAAAAAGGGACTTTCCAAATTTAATATGTGTATGCAGATTTATAACTAATTGAAAAATTATTTAATGTAGCTCATATAAATTTTGAATCATTTGCATCTTGTTGGTATGAATTCGAACTAAAGTGGAAGTGATTACTTGGATGTAAGAGCCCTCACTAAGACACGAATAAAGAGACGAAAAGGAGACGAAAAGGAGACGAACAGGAGATGAGATGAAAAAGAGATGAAAAGGAGATGAAAAGGAGATGAAAAGGAGATGAAAAGGAGATGAAAAGGTGATGATAATGAGATGAAAAGGTATAGACATAGGGGAGATAGGTAGAGATAGGTGTGGAGATAGGTAAAGGGATAGATGATATAGAGATGAAAAGGAGATGAAAAGGAGATAAAAAGGAGATAAAAAGGAGATAAAAAGGAGATAAAAAGGAGATAAAAAGGAGGATGAAATGAAAATGAGATGATAATGAGATGGAAAGGTGATGATAATGAGATGGAAAGGTGATGATAATGAGATGGAAAGGTGATGATAATGAGATGAAAGGTGATGATATAGAGATGAAAAGGTGATGAGATGAAAAAGAGATAAAAAGGAGATGAGATGAAAAAGAGATGAAAAGGGGATGAAAAGGGGATGAAAAGGGGATGAAAAGGGATGAAAAGGGGATGAAAAGGGATGAGATGAAAATGAGATGAAAAGGAGATGAAAATGAGATGAAAATGAGATGAAAATGAGATGAAAATGAGATGAAAATGAGATGAAAATGAGATGAAATGAGATGATAATGAGATGAAAATGAGATGAAAATGAGATGATAATGAGATGATAATGAGATGAAAATGAGATGAAATGAAAATGAGATGAAATGATAATGAGATGAAATGATAATGAGATGAAATGATAATGAGATGAAATGATAATGAGATGAAATGATAATGAGATGAAATGATAATGAGATGAAATGATAATGAGATGAAATGATAATGAGATGAAATGATAATGAGATGAAATGATAATGAGATGAAATGATAATGAGATGAAATGAAAATGAGACGAGATGAAATGAAAATGAGATGAAAATGAGAGAGCGGAGGGTCTGGTGCCGGAGCCTCCTCGTGGTGGACCTGGGGCGGGTCTCCGACTCGTGCCAAACGCCGGCAAACCTGTTGTGATTCTGCACCCTCCCTCGCCTCAGGTTGTTAGCCCATATCTCTTCACACATCGTAACGAGCAATTTAGGATCAAGCGCATCCTTGGTACGTTATTACCTTGGTTGTTAGCCCATATCCCTAATACGCTCGGGCATGGATCAACCGCTTCCTTGGTGCCTGCTTCGCGCGCAGCAAGGCTGTTTACACCTTGGATGTTAGGCCATATCCATTGCAGCCTTGGATCAAGCGGAACCTTGGTACGTTATTACCTTGGTTTAGCCCATATCCCTGGCTTACGGAAGAGATCAAGCGGAACCTGAGGAACATGAGGGGAACGATGATCTTCAGAGGACCACTGATAGTAGTTAGGCCATATCCTTGAACCGCGAGGTGCAAGGATCAACCGGTACACAGTGGTCTGAAAATCCCGATCTGTGACCGACTTTGCGCGATTCGTCAGTGACCAAATGCAGGGGTGACCGATCGAAGCCTGGCAATCCTGTTCTGGTCAACCTCCGGTATCTGCCGATGCTTGCGCATTAAGTCTAAAGCCGTCATCCCCCCCGGGACACTTTAGACCAGGCAAAGTCGGAACCGGAGGGTCGGACGCCTCTCAAACGGGCTGGTGGTTGGGGCGATGTTGCAGATTGAAGTAGGTTTTGATGCAGGAGAGCCGAATACTTCACGAGAGTTCCGGGGCCTCGTGGCTCAGGGTATTCTGTTCTCCTGGGCCGAACAAGCCGGACAAAGTTTCAGCAATCTCTATCTCTGTAGAGAGTATCCAGCTACGAGTTTGTTGTCTCACTGCTGGATCGCACGGTGGTAGAGGAGTTCCCTGCATTCGGTCATTGGCGAATTGTTCACTGTTGTGAGTGAGGGTGCGCCCAGAACGCCGACCCAACTCTTCATGGCATGAGATCTTGAAGAGGTCACTGGTTATCCTTACTAAATCTCACTCGACTAAACCTCTGATCTCGTAGGAACTGAGTAGATCCGTTGTGCTTCGTTCGCGCGGGAGTCCGTGTGAAAAAAGCAGAACGGAGAAGAGATCTTAAGGAGGAAACTGGTCGGTCCGGACCGGCTATAGGGCATCCGATCTCGAGTGAAACAAAGGCATGAGCCCCATGCCTTTGTCTTTTAAAATTTCTTCTCAATTTCTTCAAAATTTCTTCAAAATTTTGAATTTCAAATTAACGTAATGCCATGGGAGTTGTAAGTTGGACGATGGAAGCGTTGCCGTCTGATGTCGGTTCCTCCTCGTGGTGGACGGTGGAAACGAGGGTTTTACCCTCGGCTAATCGCCGACAAAATAGGTGCTGGTTTTGGTAGTAATACCCAGGGGTCGATAGTATAGTCAAATTACAATGTCTCATGCCCCCCTTCCCAGCACCTTTCATGAATGAATAAAACACTAACTGATAGTTGTTGACCATTCTTTTGCATGAAAATGAAAAGTTTCACATACGATCTTCTCACTGCCGCTCCTCCCTTTTTTGTTTATCTCTCGCAGGCAAGTAATCGTGACGGACAAAAATTAGCTCATTTGTGCGAGTACTGAAGCGTGAAACTAGAAACAAGTCCATTGGACATTACTTAAAATTCCAACTTGATTCCTACTTTTTTTTCGTTGAATCCATGATTTAAAGTTCTGCAATTTTGGAGAAACACCAAGTTTTTTGGCAAACTTTCTCGAATATCCGATTTAAAAGACAAGAATTTGTATATTTTCCGTATCTCATTAGCTTGAGTTTCTATAATTTACTTTTTTATTCCAGAATAAATATATGCAAATGCCACGAAAAGACAAAAGCGAATATATACCAATCGATATTACAGATGAAAAATTTAGATTTGTTTGGAGTTAATCCAAAATGACTAAGCGTTTGATTAAAAAGCATTTCTATAGAAATAAGAAAAATAGAAGAGTTACTTTTCATCTGATCGTATCAATGATCTGTGACGAGAAACTCAATATTCATGTTTGCGTATTGGAGAAAATTATCCAATGCAAAAGTTATAGGTGCTTCAACTATTCTTGACATGACGAGGGCGATTTGTACTTGGAAAAGCCGACGAGATACTTTATCAACGCTTCTGACGCTGCACTTTTATGTACAGGTGATTAATGTTGTGTGCTTTATGTTTTCTTGTTATTAGATTATAAACATAGGCCTTTGGCTAATTGTAAGAATCTGAATTTTTTTAGTTCCAATTTGTATTTACTTTTATAATCTCGCCAAAAAAGAGTTGCACTTGGAAGTGCATAATTAAGTATCATGCTTACGATAAATGGTTGTCCACACCTCCAAAGTACATTTCGACGGTGAAACTACCAAACCACGTATCTCGTTTGCGGTGTTTAAAAATCTACGCTCGCATTTTATTTTTTGAAGTCGACCAAATCAATATCATTCCTTGAAATTTTCACAGAATTTTCTCCGCACAAAGAGGAAAAATCACAGAAATTTTCAAGACTAGACGTTAAGTAGTTTCTCATTTAAAAAATAAAGTATGACAGGAAGTCTGCGACGTCGCAAACCGAGATACGTGGTTTGGTAGTTTCACCGTCGATTTAGGGCGCGCAAATCTACGATGCATGTAGAGGATCAACATCAACGTCGTAATGTTCCGTTAGAAAAAATTCTAAAATTCTATTACCTAATCTTCCAGCACATCTTTAAGCCAACTTTGGTCCAGGGCCGGATTTACCTACTTGCCGCCCATGGGCCGCCTGTATTTTTCCGCCTCCTTCTCATTCGTTTTGAAACATCAATAGATCGTATTCGATAGTGGTTCGATGTATCGTAGGGTTCAAAACAATAGGACATAACCTCAATTAATAATTTTTAGATTTAATTTAAAAAAGTTGAAAATGAGAAAATTCCGCACAATTTCAGTTTTCATTGCCATTTGGTACTCGAGAGAATAAAAATTCGATCATAAAAGACCCATTACCTCAGATTTCTGAATTGACTTCTGAGGTTGTGTTTACATATATTGAACCAAATGAGAAAATAACACTAAGAAGTGGCCCGAATACTGTATGTAACAAAATGGAGAAATTGTGCTGGTTCCACACCATTTCGCGGGGAAAAACGAAGCCGAGAAGTTCCAAAAATTAAAATTAGAGTCAAAAATAAATTTCTTTAACTCTAATGAGTAACAGTACAAAACTGAGGGGGGGGGATTGATTAGCTCAGGCAGTTTGCATTGGATTATTAACTTGGAACTTCTCGGCTTCTCTCTTCTCCCTACTCTCTCTCGTAAACCATGGTTTTATAGACTTGACTGGAAACGCTCCCTTATTACGAATCTAATTAGACTTAGAATTGGTCATGGCCTTTACCCCACTCACTTGTTTAGAATTAACTTAACAACCTCTAATTTGTGTGAATGTGGTTCCATTGGAAACCTAGAACATATCCTTTTCCAATGTGATAAACTTAAAAATAGAAATATCCTTTTTTCTGAACTTATAAATAAATTTGAAATCTTCCCACCCTATTCAACCCTATATCTTCTTTCGGTCGGCGACCTCAATACCCTTAAATCCATAGCCCTTTTTCTAGATAAAAATGATATCCACCTCTAATCTACCAAATCTTCATTCTTACACTAATAATTTCCCTATACTTTTTTTTTCACTCCCACCAACCGTCTTACCCTCTGTTTTATTCAATCTACCTTTTGTCCAAACAAATCATTCTCTCTCACACATTCAATCCCTACCGTATGTTCACTTTGTTTGTTTTCCATTACCCAGTCTCTGGTCATAGGAAGTCGCTCTGCCGGGTATCAGAGCGTGAAAATGGTGAAGGGTTCTCACCCTCTCCCTACTCAACTCCTCTTTTTTATCAACCCCTCACCTTTTTCCATGTTTTTAGTTTTTTCTTTTTCACACCTCTAAAGTCGGTATCTAATCACCTGTAACCTACTCACTACACTATCACACTAGTCTAAAGTTGGCTGCAGGTGCTTAGACACAAAGCCATAAAACAACAGAATAAAAATAAAAAAAAAAACTTCTCGGCTTCGTTTTTTCCGCGAAATGGTGTGGACCCAGCACCATTTCTCCACCTTGTTACATATTGAACCAATCGATATCAATATAATCTCACCTGTGTGATTTATCGAATACGATCTATAAAAACCATCGAGTGAACGTGCCGGTGAGGGAGGGGTGTAAGAAACGCGTTTACTCGTGTTTGGCAAATCACTAACAAAAGTTCACGGAACTTTGCGCGAAAGTTCAGTTCCGTAAACCCATCCCTGTTTGTACAAGGCCTTCCATTTATAACGAACGGATAAATTATGAAAGAACAAACATAGGTGGTTAATAATTTTAACTTCCACCACCGCCGCGCCGCGCCGACCGCACTGCGTTGGGCGTAATGCGTGAAGTATTCATGCAGTCTTGTAGGCGCTATGCGTTTCAAGCCGACCGCCGTGCCGAGGGCTTCTCCTTTTCATCTCAGTCCTCGCCATCATTGACCTCTGCGCCGCTCCGCCCCGCGCCCCAGGTCAAATTGCGAGTTTGGTTTCTCTCTTAACTCGACTAATTAAAGGTGCTGCCTCTTGTATCACCGAGAGACGACAAAATCAGAAATTACCATACTATTACTCTCAAAAAATAAGAGATTTTGTCGCCTTTTCTCGTTGTAATAAATTTTCTGAATCCGATTTTTTTCTCTCTTTTTTTGATACCTACATTCAAAAAGATTGCAAATTTTTCCGCCCACTACATTTTACCGCCATGGGCCGCGGTCCATGCGGCCACCCCTTTAATCCGGCCCTGCTTTGGTCGTCAACTTGCGCGGTGGATTTGCTCGCCTTAAGAACCTCATCTACTCCGGAGTTGACTCCGGAGCATGGCCGGATTTACACATACGCTGCCTCGGGTGGTGGCAAATTTTGATTTAACTGATGGAAGATGTTGAACACAAGTGTGCGAATTGTTCTAAAGCCTCCGCATTTTTGAGCACCCGTTAGGTCTTTGCAAAAGGGTGAACATATTGCACTGATCAATATTTTGGTACCTACATACATTTTTCATCTACAGTCACTTTCTGCAACATGATCATCTCAACGAGTTCATTAAAATGCTACATTTTTGAACAGACTATTTCCACAGAAAGGTAAAATGGCATAAACAATTAGCATCTAGCTTAAAGATCGCAAATCAGGGGAGAATGTGTGCCAAAATCGCTCAGCTGCACAGGCAACAAAAACGACTGAAAACAAAAAAAAAATTTCTCAGCCCCCACAGTTCTATAGGCACGTGTATACAATTGGACGTATTTCTATCAAACAGAACTACGTGCTTTAAGAGATGAGCCCTGAGACCCATAAGAATACATGCATTACAGGGCTCACGTCATAATGCACATAGTTCCGTTTGACAGAAGTACGTCCAATTGAGTCGCAGCAGCAGGGTTGAGAACGATTTGCACCCTGTTTGAAAACATGTTGGCCCACAATAAAATATCAGAATGATACACCTCAAATTGGGGATAACGAATTGACAGTTTTGATGATAAAAATGACAAGATATGACTATGCAATGGTGGCAATCAATTTGTCTAGTTGTTATTAAGAACCTTGATTAAAAAATGTTGATACTAAGCCAACTTCAAACCGTTTTTACTTAGGGGTTCATTCAGATTAATGAGCGGAAAGTACATGGTGAGTTATAAGTAGAAGACTTGAGCTTCAGAAAAAAATCAAAATTTTGTTGAACAGCCTTGTCCCCACTATATATTTTGTGGAATTGATCTTCACTACAATGAGTTGCTTTAACAAATTTTATTTCAGTACAGTTTAAAAACAATGAAACAAAATTGATAAAGAAGCAAAGTACAAGAATCCTTATACTCTACACTAATTCAACTGATTGCGGAAATCAATTTTGAAGAAGTCACAATGAATTCCCATCAAATCAATTGCTTAAAAATGCAAGTGAACGCTTGCTCTAAAAAAAACTAGGCCATTTTACAGCCCATATACATAGGCTGTCCCAAAAAGAAGTGGACTGATGCTGTAATTTCCGAACTGATCATTGCAGCAATCTTTTCTTGGTCGCGTTTTAAACATCAACTCAATACCTATCGATTAAGACCAAGATCATCAAAATCGGTCAAAAATTGACCGAGTTATGACGTTTTCCGTGAGAGGAGTAACAATTCAGCCTACCGTTTTTTGAAGAAAAAATCATACCGAGAGTTACGCGTGTCAAGCTTCATCTCCATTGTAACTTCTCTCCCGTAATGTTTTCCTTCATCAGTGATACAATATGACTAAAAACCTGTTGGTAACAGTGTCTAGTCGGTGTCCGACTCATGCCGTAACCATAGCGACCAGGGAGGACCGGGGAGACTCGCGCAGAATTCGGCGACAACTTCGCCCGCCAGCGACAGTTTTCGAGTGCGCGCGTTCAGTGCAGTGGCAATTTGTTTGTGCCGTTTTCATTCGTTTTTTCGAGATTATGGAAAAGGACAGTGAAATTGTGAAAGAACAGACAATTTCACTGTCCTTTTCCATAATCCCGAAAAAACGAATGAAAACGGCACTAACAAATTGCCACTGCACTGAGCGCGCGCACTCGAAAACTGTCGCTGGCGGGCGAAATTGTCGCCGAATTCTGCGCGAGTCTCCCCGGTCCTCCCTGGTCGCTATGGTTACGGCTTGAGTCGGACACCGACTAGACACTGTTACCAACAGGTTTTTAGTCATATTGTATCACTGATGAAGGAAAGCATTACGGGAGAGAAATTACAATGGAGATGAAGCTTGACACGCGTAACTCTCGGTATGATTTTTTCTTCAAAAAACGGTAGGCTGAATTGTTACTCCTCTCACGGAAAACGTCATAACTCGGTCAATTTTCGACCGATTTTGATGATCTTGGTCTTAATCGATAGGTATTGAGTTGATCTTTAAAACGCAACCAAGAAAAGATCGCTGCGATGATCAGTTCGGAAATTACAGCATCAGTCCACTTCTTTTTGGGACAGCCCATACATATAAAAAACCGCCAACAAAAATATAACATTAGGTCTAAAATCTTTAGGATAGAATGGTTAACGATAAAGCAAGAATTCCCTAGAGATGAAACGAAACGGTAAAAAAATATTGAGAATCTTTCAGTTTATTCATTAGATGTTAAAGAAGATTTTCTTCAATACAGTGACAGTCTATACTATTTCGATGTACACTTACATTATATTAACAATGTAAGACAATACTTTTCAAGATACACTCAGCTTGTCCAAAAAGCTTGATTCGGACTTCATACGTGAATAAATTCACTTCAATCGAAAGAAGTGGCTCCAAAACGATTAAAACTATACATTGTTGATATACTGTAGGTTACAAAAAATTTTAAAGACACGCCAATGGTAGTTCAAAAAAATGACACAAGAACGGTATCAATTTTAAACTTCACTAGCCTTACACTGTTATGAATCTTAAACTTGAACAGCAGGGCCGGATTTTCCTACATGCCGCCCATGGGCCGCCTGTATTTTGCCGCCCCCTTCTCATTCGTTTTGAAAAATCAATAAAAACCATTAAGTGAACGTGCCATCGGGGGAGGAGTGCATAAGACGCGTTTACTCGTGTTGAACACATTC
The DNA here is from genome assembly GCF_918797505.1 of Bemisia tabaci. NCBI lineage: Eukaryota > Metazoa > Arthropoda > Insecta > Hemiptera > Aleyrodidae > Bemisia > Bemisia tabaci. The sequence goes on from NC_092793.1 coordinate 6,220,734, forward strand.
TTTGGGAAAGCCCTGTCAACACTACTAGCAAAAGGTCACGGAACTTTGCGCGAAAGTAAAGTTTCGTAAACCTATCTCCAATGGACAAGGCCTTGCATTCACAAGAAATGAACGAAAAAATTATGAAAGAACAAACACAAAATTTGGTTTAATGATTTTAACTTCCGCCGCCGCGCCGCATTTGGCGCAATGCGTGGAGTATTCACGCAGTCTTGTAGGCGCTATGCGTTTCACGCTGACCGCAATAACCCGCACATGTGTTTGATGCAATGCGTGAAGTATTCGTGCAGTCTTGTAGGCGCTAATATGTGTTACATGCCGATTGCCGCGCCGAGGGCTTCTCCTTTTCATCTCGAGTCTTCGTCATCATTTCAGCCTAAGTCGCGCCCTACCAGGCCAAATTGTGTGTTTGGTTTCTCTCTTAACTCGACTAATTAAAGGTGCTCTCTTGTATCACTGAAAGACGACAAAATTAGAAATTACTATACTCTCAGGAAATGAGAGATTTTGTAGCCTTTTCTCGTTTGTAATTTTTTTTATTCTAAAACCGATTTTTTTTATACCTACATTTAAAAAAATTGCAAAATTTGCCGCCCCCTAGATTTGCCGCCATGGGCCGCGGCCCATGTGGCCACCCCCTTGATCCGGCCCTGTTGAACAGTCCAATACTGTCATAAATTTCACACACCCTAATGGTGTTTCTAGTCATCAAATTCAGATGCCCCGACATAATCACCTATCATAAAATCCTTACATCTTTATGGTATCAGATGGCAAAATAAGCTTACTAGTTTTATACTACATATTCGTCATCATTCACATTATTAACTTAAGGGACTTGAGTCGTCTTGCCGTATCAGCAAAAATCAGCACTTAAATTTATTACTCTATATAAAGCTGCCTCACCGGCTCGGAATTTAAGCGAATACTACTTGTTGATTTCATAATTTAAAATGAGCTTTCAGAAGATCAGTCCAAGACTATAGAACCTGAACGGTTCATGGACATAGCCAAGGCTATGAAATTCAATTACGAAATGTTCAGCAATAACGATCTAAAAGATGATGAGACGTTAAAAAGCTGTGAAAAAAAACTCACCAAAACTAACTCAAATCGATTTAAATATTCACTTTATTTTCCTTCCTTCCTCCGAATTCCAGAGACGGATTGTTGGTCGGAAAGCACCAGTTAGACGGAAAAATCCCCCAATTCAACCAAGAAATCTCCATAATAGTGTGACTGATCCTAATATTTTTTCAAAGAACACAGTCTGTCAAACACCGTCCATGGCACCTGTCAGGCAAGCCTCATCCACAAAGCGTAAGTTGCGCAAAGCCCAGCCCAGAGCTCTTGCTAGACGGAATGTTGATCGGAAAGCACCAGTTAAGCGGAAAAATCCCCCAGCTCAACCAAGAAATCTCCAGCAACGCAGCAAGAAGAAAAAAGAGCGTCCAAAAAACTGGTTAAGATGGAGGTAAGGAAACTTCATGCATGATCCTGAGTCCATAAAGTTCACAGGCTGTGAAGAATTACCTGATGAAATTCTCAAGTTAGAATCACCAGTTCTTCTCTTATTTCTTTGATGAGACTCTGAAAAACTAATTGTTGCAGAAACCCTGAGATATTCAGTGCAGAAAAATCCCGACAAACCCTTCAGAATGTCAGTTCATGAACTAGAAAGGTATTTAGGTGTCTGTCTCATGATGGACCTTGTGCATTTACCTAGTGTGCGTGCGTATTGGGATCCGGATATCGATATGATGTTGTGCGCGAATGTATCTCCAAGAATAGATTTGAGGAAATCCATAAGTTTTATGATTTAAATTACTCAACTTTTGCCATTCCACCAGGCCATGATGGTCATGACCGCCTTCACAAAATCAGACCATTCATTGAGAAAAAAATTCCTATCCATTCCAAGAGAGGAATATCTCAGCATCGATGAACAGTTGTGTCCGTCAAAAGCTATGGCATTAATTAGACAGTATACACCATTAAAACCTAAGAAATGGGGTTACAAAGTGTACTCTCTTGCGAGCATGAGTGGGTTTGAGTATGATTTTGAAGTGTATACAGGCTTGGAAAATGACCCTAATCAACGTTTTCTGTATAATGGGCCAGATTTAAGAGCCAGTTCAAATACTGTAATTCGTTTGTGCAGAACAATTACTCCTCACGTATACCGCACACTGCTCTATGATAATTATTATACTTCACTACAGCTTGGGGTACACATATACCAGAAAGGTATACTAACTTTAGGAACAGTCGACAGGAATCGATTGCCAGGGTTAAAGTTACCTTTAAAACCAAATTTGAAGAAACTCAAAAGAGGCGAATCCAAGAAATGTGTGGCACAATCTGATGGGCTTCCCTTAACGTGCACACTGTGGATGGATAACAAGCCAGTTACCCTCCTCAGTACGTACATAGGTACCGAGCCAAAAACAACTGTAAAGAGTTACAATAGAAAGAACAAAGCCAGGGAAGAAGAACAATGTCCTCAAGCTAATATCCAATATAATAAGCACATGGGTGGAGTCCATCTGATTGATGCCCATCTTGCTCGCCATCGGATCAACGTAAAAAGTTTTAAAAAGTGATACATGAAGCTATTTTATCACTTCCTCAACACTACTGTTGTCAATTCATGGGTGCTTTACCGGCGAGTCTTAACAGCCAGCAAGGCAGCAAACCCTCCGAAACCAAAGACATTAGAGGAGTTTTGTAAAGACTTAGCCATCACTTTGTGCAGAATTGGCACAGAAGCCATCCCAAAACGCGGTAGATCATTGACACCTGGCCAAGCTGAACCAGCGAAAAAGAGACAAGGCCCTGCAGTTCTAGCTCCCCCAAAAGATGTGCGGCTAGACAAGATTACTTATTGGCCTTTAATGGAAGCAAAGCGTAGATTATTCCGTTTCCCTGGTTGCAAGCTGAAGACCAATTACAAGTGCTCTAAGGGCAACAAGAATCTGTGCATTGTGAAAGACAGAAGTTGCTTCTGCTCGTACCATTCTGCTTAGCTAAGAGGCAGAAGAAGCCTCGGTTGATTTTTTCTTTCCTGTAAATATGTTCTTTAGATTTCACAATTTATAAAAAATTAAAAGTGGTGCCAATTTAAAATTTAAAAATTTTTAGTAATTGCCGAAAATATGGTATTTTGCCCCGTGCGAGTACGTTTATTATTAAATTCACCATAAAATCAAGGGAAACTGCATCGATGCATCATACTGGATTATTAGTTATATTTTGACACATGGATGGCTGTCACATGCCGAAGGATTGGTGAGTCTTCCTCTCTTTTTCATTCCACTTCCCTTTCTTTTACTGCATGGATGGTTGTATGAGGAATAATCAAATTTTAGGCTCTCATATACTTAAATATTGTTGTTAGATTTTTTTCAGTATTTTTCCATGTTTTAGTAGGCCAAGATACACATGAAAAAAATTATTTTGTTAGGAAAGGAAAAATCATGCATCCAAGGGTTAATTTTCTGCTTGACTGCTTTCTTTTTCCTGTGTGTCTCATTTCCTAGCTGTCATCAATTTAAATAGTCAGCATTCGACGTTTATTTTTTATTTTTTTTTGGGGGAGTTTTGTGGCTTCTATTCCTTTGTTCAAATGATGTTTATTTAAATAGTCAAGTTTGATGATTGGTGTTTTAACCATTGAGCCGAGAGGACTGATGAGCCAATAAACGTTCAGTGCAGATATCTGCCGAATTTTGTCAAATGTACAATAAAAAGTAATGAGAACATGTAAATTTTGATATTATTACATGACATCGGACAACACTGCTTAAGACCATTCTGATCAAGCTCTAACTAAATTTTGAACTGATTTTTGCAGTTTTGTTGTTTCTTTATGCAATAGCTCCAGACCGAGAGTGCAGCTCAGAGTGCAGAGTAAAAGGCAGAGAGAATCCACTTTTCCTCTTATAAAAGTAACTCATATTGAGATCTCAAAAGAACCCTCATAGAGACCCTCGTAGGAATTATATCTTGTGGGTATCAGTCCGGATACACAAATATTGCATGAACCGTTCATGCAAGCCACAAGTGAGCAGCTTTTTCATACAATGATTCAGGACCCCAAATCTTGACACCCTAATTTTTTCCGAACAAGATGCCCCCACAGAAGGACTGTAGAGCATTTAGGACAACATCCCTCAACTGGAAGCATATGCTCATCGGAAGCTTCGTGCTCGAGAAACTTACTTGCTAGGCATACAATATGAGCATTGAGGTCACAGTCTGGATGCAAACATGTAATCTGAGACTCCTTCTCTACTTCATCGCCACACACGTCACAAGATAAGAGGGAGAATAGGTCTTCCTCTGAGCTACTTGTCTTCAACTGCTTTCGTACGATGGGTCCATTTGTAATGCACATGTGTAATGGAGGAGGACGATATACCTGAAAGTAAACATCAAATTATGACAAGACAAATTCATGGGAATGTTTTATAGCAAGTCATGGTGCTCACTTTTTGCTGTTTGATGCGTCAAATACCCACTCTAGAAAGCAAATAATGGTGACAACAATTTTTCCCTAACACTTTCGTCATTTTCCCTGACTGTGGCAACCCTGTAAAAACCCTAAACCCTAGGCTTGATGTTATAGCTATTATAACCATTTTTTTACATGAATGGATCCCTTAATAATCATGTCAAGAATTCAAAGCATTAAATTTTTTCCAAAATTGCTGTTGGCTACATTTCTATAGCTCTGAACTACAAATGTACGTATGTATCAATTTTCTTCCAACCAATAATTATCTCATTGGTTTTGAGAGTCAATATTGCAACTAATTTTTGAGGTATAAAACCAAATTTGTTGTGAAATTTAATACTCTATTTGAACTGTCTCTTGATGAAAAATAACTAGAGATTGGTGCAGTAGATTTTTAGGGGTGGGTGGGAGGCCGAATCTTGTTCATTTCATATCTAGAGAGGATTTGAGGCAATCCAGCTGAAAGAGGGTTATTCATATAGGCGAAAAATGTACCCAGCCCGGAATGTACGAAACTTTGTGAGCTGATAGTACTAGTTGAGAGAGGCTTATCCCTAGCTCCGTTTTTGCAGGAACCCCAGGGAAACAGCGTTGCCATTTTTTAAAGTCGTAACCTTCAAACACCCATAACTTTCACAGAAATGCAGTTACAGAGCTCGTATTTATACCAAAAGATGCAAAAAATTACGTTCTATCGACCAATGCCAAAGAAATTTTAATTTGACTCCATTGTTGCCACGTTTTGGCCATTTTTTTAATTTTCGTAATTATTTAAAATCACGTTACCGCCTAAAAAAGTGTTTGCGGTTGGTGGGGATTGAATAAAAACCTGTCGGAATTATTGTTCGTTCGATTCCGCATCCATCGATATATTATACTTTTCTGAGAGACTTAGGGAACACGAGTTATAGCGATTTGAAAATTCGGCAACACGCCCTATACCCCGATATTGACGCTCGTTTAGGTACGTTTCGCAACTCCGTGTTAAAGCAAAACGCCTAGAACAAACAAAATTCGAAAAGTCAGTTCATGTTTTGCGCTTTTTTGAAACTTTCACATGATTTTTAGGAATTCAAGGAGCGGCGGTGTTGCCGGTTTTCAATGAAAACCACCGCTGCCATCACAATTTAAAGTAGTACTCATTTAATCTCATCCAGCTACATTTGCTAACCTAAACTGACCATTTGCGACATGGTGTTGACAACATTGCCTAATTTCCGTGGGAATTCGCGTAGAGGCGGGGTTGCCAGTTTTCATGGAAACCGCCACCGCAATCACAAAAAAAATGTATTACTTATTTAATCACGTTCAGCCTTATTCTGTAGTTGGAATTGTTTATTTATCGAATCGATGGTTTCATCTATCTCTCTGCAACGGCAGTGGTGACCGACAGTACCGAGATATCGATATTGTATAGAGATCAAGAGCAATGGATCTAGGCCCCTCGCCAAAACTACTCATCGGACCGCTTGAGTGATTCGGTAGCTTTAAATTTCGATATCTCGTTACTGTCGGTCACCACTGCCGTTGCAGAGAGATAGATGAAACCATCGATTCGATAAATAAACAATTCCAACTACAGAATAAGGCTGAACGTGATTAAATAAGTAATACATTTTTTTTGTGATTGCGGTGGCGGTTTCCATGAAAACTGGCAACCCCGCCTCTACGCGAATTCCCACGGAAATTAGGCAATGTTGTCAACACCATGTCGCAAATGGTCAGTTTAGGTTAGCAAATGTAGCTGGATGAGATTAAATGAGTACTACTTTAAATTGTGATGGCAGCGGTGGTTTTCATTGAAAACCGGCAACACCGCCGCTCCTTGAATTCCTAAAAATCATGTGAAAGTTTCAAAAAAGCGCAAAACATGAACTGACTTTTCGAATTTTGTTTGTTCTAGGCGTTTTGCTTTAACACGGAGTTGCGAAACGTACCTAAACGAGCGTCAATATCGGGGTATAGGGCGTGTTGCCGAATTTTCAAATCGCTATAACTCGTGTTCCCTAAGTCTCTCAGAAAAGTATAATATATCGATGGATGCGGAATCGAACGAACAATAATTCCGACAGGTTTTTATTCAATCCCCACCAACCGCAAACACTTTTTTAGGCGGTAACGTGATTTTAAATAATTACGAAAATTAAAAAAATGGCCAAAACGTGGCAACAATGGAGTCAAATTAAAATTTCTTTGGCATTGGTCGATAGAACGTAATTTTTTGCATCTTTTGGTATAAATACGAGCTCTGTAACTGCATTTCTGTGAAAGTTATGGGTGTTTGAAGGTTACGACTTTAAAAAATGGCAACGCTGTTTCCCTGGGGTTCCTGCAAAAACGGAGCTAGGGATAAGCCTCTCTCAACTAGTACTATCAGCTCACAAAGTTTCGTACATTCCGGGCTGGGTACATTTTTCGCCTATATGAATAACCCTCTTTTTAGGGTTTGCAGTTCTTACCAAGAACTAGATCGGCTTTTATTGCAATCAGCGGAGCCAATTACAAAAAGCAACTTAGGAAGGGGAAAGCAGCAGTTCAAAATAGCAGAGGAGAGGAGGAAGGGGCATTCATCAATTCCTACTAATTTGGACCAACAATGGGTCTTATCAATAACATCTAGAAGCGGATACATTTCTGGGAGCAAACTATCTTGAGAAAGAGAACATGATTGGTACAAATCCTTTTTGATTTTCAAGAAGATTGAAATATTGGAACATAGTTTAAAATAAAAGCTATTCTTAGAAGAAAGTTTTAGAAATATCTCTACATATTCATATTCCTTCGAGATAAAAAATCACACTTTTGGACAGGGTAGCCTGCAGGTACTGAAGAAATGTTACCTGAAGAGATCGCTCAAAGTCTAAATTCAGCCATCGAATTGTTAGTGGTAGACGGTTCCAAGGACACGTGCTTAGCATCTCTGCAAGAACTTTCAAACGGAAATCATAGCATCTTTCACGGTTTGTTTTCTTTTTCAGATGTCGAAGCCTTCTGGAGCGATGAGGGTTTTGCCATGCCCATTCAAACTGAGAGAGAAAAAATTGACTTTAATGTTCATGATTGTCACAGAGTAAGCACAAAATATTAGTTTTATTTACCTACCTACAATTCAATTTAAATAATTGACACTGTGGATATATCCATAGTGATATTTTATCCTCTATGGGCAGATTACTAAAATAGAAATGTTTTTTCAATACAGCACTCCTGCAGATAAAGTCGTTCAGCATTGAAAGTTTTGAAAAAATTGAAGTTGAAAGAAAAAATTATGGGTCACTCAAGGTCCCATGAAAATAGAATAAAATTAATTTGTTACTTTCAAAAGTTTCAGTTGGTGTCAACTGTAACATTCCTTTGAAATTTTCTTTGAATGTTGCTGAATATGTAAAGAAAATTCACAGAAAATCCCCAGAAAAAACTGTTGACCTTACTTGAGTGACTTGATAACTATAGTTGATTTTAGTGTTAGTAGTAAGACCTGATTGCAAAAATCTATCTGTGCCTTAGAACTCTTTGCACCTGAGGATGCTTACAAAGTTTAAACTTTTTAGAAAGCACTAACAATAAGTAATTTAAACAGAGAACAAAAGATTTCCCTAAAGCAAGTTTCTGAGATTAATGCTTCTAGAACACTTGGGACGAAGAATAAAGAATAAAGATGAGTGATAACTGTTTCCACACACATTTTCTTCTTTCCAACAAATTATGGATTTCTAAATTTTGGATCTTGATTGCCAAGTAGATGAAGACTATCTGAGCAGAGCTACAGACTCAAAGTCCGAATTCTGATGGGTCATTGTCAGGATTTTCCACCATTTTTGTATCCCTATTTATAAACTTCCCTGTTAGTTCATTTAACCCTAGTCTGCCTGAGTGGGGTCAGATTGACCCCACGGGAGTTTCAACTCTTTGCCATTTCTCGTGGTATGCACGAAATTTTTTGTCCTTCACAAATAGCTCTACAAAAACATCTAGGAACACGATTTTGAAGGGAAAAAAAAAAAAAAAAAAATGTGCATGAGAGATCAAAAAATTCACGAGTACCCCTAGAAAGCCTGAGCGGGGTCAGATATCCTTATAACATATATTTTACCATTTAGCATCACAAAAGCTTACTTTGAAGGTGTATTCATTTTTCTCTTTTTAATTTTTTTCAGAAACTTATAAAACAAGCAAAATTTTTCAGATTTTTTTCGTTTTCAGTATTTAGTAGCCCTATGATTTTTTTTTCTCATGCTGAGAACAACATGGCAACATGTGTATGATAAAATGGTTGCATACCCTGCGCCGTGTTTTTTAAAACTTAGATATGCTTTATGGTTAAGGCCTGTAAGGTTAGTGCACTGATATTAACTAAAAACATGAAAAAAACATAGCTAACTAATTGATTTTCAGCTGGGGTCAAATTGACCCCGCTCAGGCTTTCTCGTTGGTTCAGAGGCTCAGGCAGACTAGGGTTAATCATTAAGGTTGGCTGTATTCTTCACTTTTTCTTCAAAATTCCATTTTTTTCAGTTATCTTCCAACCATTACCCTTTATTTAAGGTACAAGACTTGCAGCTGATAGCTTCATAGATTAAAGCCGGCCAATCACGAATAGTCTTGCTGTCTCACCACCCGTTACATCAGTGAGGCTATATAAGCGTTTGCTGCCTATTTTTCGAGATCTTTTCCACCCCAGACCTGCATATGCTCAGCGTCGCTCCCTCTAAAAGTTCAGACAGTTCGGGCAACTTTTTGCAATATTCTGTGATTCTGTGCACTGTTACTTTTCAATATAATCCAGTTCATTTTTGGTCTCCAATTTTTTTTATTTATTTATTTATTTATTATTTATTCTCTCTTTTGAGAAAAAAATTCCATTTTTTTCAGTTATCTTCCAACCATTACCCTTTATTTAAGGTACGAGACTTGCAGCTGATAGCTTCATAGATTAAAGCCGGCCAATCACAAATAGTCTTGCTGTCTCACCACCCGTTACATCAGTAAGGCTATACAAGCGTTTGCTGCCTATTTTTCGAGATCTTTTCCACCCCAGACCTGCATATACTCAGCGTCGCTCCCTCTAAAAGTTCAGACAGTTCGGGCAACTTTTTGCAATATTCTGTGATTCTGTGCACTGTTACTTTTCAATATAATCCAGTTCATTTTTGGTCTCCAATTTTTTTTATTTATTTATTTATTTATTCTCTCTTTTGAGCGTCACACATTTATTTTCTTTAATTTGATACATTTTAATGCCAAAACTTCATTACCATTCATATTAGTAACATGGTGCTGAAACCACACTGCATATTTGCAACAGTCATCTTTTGAAACCCTCCCCTCCCTTCTAATAAAAACCACATAAGATAGAGCAGTTTTCTTCAGTTATTTAAAAGATTCTAAAAGAAAAAATTATTGTGAAGAGAACCTGCACAGATTTTTCAAATCCTTAAAATTTATATACTTGACTTTATTTTAAGGGGTACATGATTTAATTTTAAATATTTACCCGCAGTGCAGAAATATTGTTTGGGAAGCCATGAATTATGAGGACCATCTCCCTGAAAAACAGAGTTATAGTATAAGCAAATAATAATGATGAAACAAGATAATTAAACTATTAAGTAAAACAATTTTTTTAACAAAATGTTTCTCAAGGTATGTGATAATTTTTAGAGAAATGTAAGCCTTGCTGTAGCAAGAAAGCCATTCGGTCTAAATTTTGTAATAAAGAACTATTATTTCGGAGCAATTCTGACTCAACCATAAAAGCACCTATCTGCATAAGGAAATAAATGATACATACGACCTTCCTAAACTGAGCCAAAAATAGTAGTTCCATAAGGTAAAATGAAGTTCATTTATCCACTCATGTCCTCAATTGAATTTTTTCAAGGAAAAAAATGGCCAGGTGACCTCCCTCCAGCCTACCTTTGCAGACTATCACTTTTTGGTTGTGGGTTGGAACCCAATTGTAGTAAATTGACAATAAGCTGAAAACTTTATGTGGATTATTTTTGTAAACACTGTCTGAAAAAAACAAAGAGCTATCTATATCTACCTTCATATTCTGGAATTGGGAGCTAAAAATACAATTTGACATGATGAAATATCCTTCCTTGAAATTAGATCATGAATTTATGTGATGCAGCGATTGATTCACTAAGTACTGCTATCATTCACAATCAGTCTTCAATTCGCCACCTTCCAAGTCATCACAATTGCCATTAGTACTTATGCACTGATGCCAAACTTCTGAAACTTTTTCAACTTTTTACAGCAAAACTAATGAGCGGAATCACTTGAAAATTGTTGCTAATTTTCCTTTTATCATCAAGATTCATCCTTGAGGTTTTAAAAAAGTATGTGAAAAAGTTTAAAAGAAAAAATGAAAACAATAATAAGATGTCTGCAAAATTGAGATGTTCGCAATATTAAGATGGCATCATAGCATCTAAGGGTACATGGCGCTTGTGATACTTTGGCTGGAGGGTGATGAACTTCCATCCACAAATTCCATGGAATACTTACTAGATAGGTATTGAATTTGGAATACCTAATATATAACATAAGTACATTAATGATCATCTAGTTTCTCCATGCAATAGGGTTCCTGTAGTGACAGAGGTTGAAAATTCTCAGGAAATCTCACCATGGGCCTCGATTGCTCGTCCTTTTGGCTCCACCAGCATGCGCTCCTGTATTATGTTGCTTGATTCTCCGATTAGGATCTACTGTGAATCCAATATAAGTTCTGCCTTTAAACTTGGGATTGGTGCAGTAAAGCAGATAAACTCCAAAAAACTCCTCAATTTCTTCGCAAGCCATCACTGCTAGGTTGCAAGCTTCTGTGAAACATTAAACAAGGTCAGTAAAAACGGTTGGGAGGCTAAAAGCTGAGAGGATGCCTCTGTACAGCAGTTAGGTATTGGGCATTGGCAAATTCGATTTGAATTGAAATAAGTAACTCCTGGAGGAGGTGAAATGACAACACAGAATGGAATAGAATACGTACTGCCAGTAGTAAGGGTGAGAAATGTGTAGGATCCTTCTTCAAAGTTGGCTTCATAACTGATTCATAGAATAGGTATTCGGTAGCTTTAATTTTCAGAGGTGCAAACAATGTGGAATCGTGGGTTTTGATAGGAAAGGGAGAAGTAAATTACGCAGTCTTCCAGGAAAGAACTCTCTCCATTTTGAAGTATTTTAAAGTTTATTTTTAATTAACAGCTGGCGTGTACGGTAGACGGTTGTGGTGATGTTCAACCGCCACATTCATCCATGAGGCAGCACTGCCCTACCGCTACCGTGACATCATTCTAAATAAATCCCAGTGCACTTGAGATGAGACAAGAAAATGCATCCTTTTGTTACTGAGCCATGAATAGATGTTGAAAGTGGATTTAGAAATGGACAAATAACTCACCATGCCACGGCGCAGAAAGGATTAATTTCTGCTGAGGATGGAGAAAGCTATGCAATAGGGTATGGTTGAAAGAAGAATTCAGAGATGGTACCGTTAGACAACAGCAATTTCTAACACGTGGTAAAATGACTAAAAATAATTGAATGGAACAATTTGGACAGTTCTTCGCATCACGTCAAGTCAATTCGGACAGGTATCCGAGTAATGTCCAGAACGCCGCACGCCGCTCTTTGACTTATCAACTTACTTATCAGTTATCAGTTTGAGTTTGTTTACATTTTAATGGAGGGGAAGGGGAGAGGACCTAACCTAACGAGAGAGGTATCCAAAGCTGGCCCAAAGAGAAGAGTAAATGACACATGGGTAGCAGAGGTGGCGGTGGTGGCAAGGTAATGCCGTGACGTAGAATCTACGGGGCCTATTAGCCAATGAAAATGAGGCAACAGCAAGGCGCAGACACTAATTCATGCCTTACATGGTCCAATATCGTCACGGATCCGGCGGTACCCATGGTGTGGCGTAGAATATACATTTCTTGATTTCTTCGCTCTCCGATCCGACAGAGTTTCTCGGAGTTTCTCCACTATCTTCGACTTTTCTCCATCGGCTGCGCTTTGCTGCATGTTTGTATAATAGAGTTCAAAAGTGTCTAATCATCATCTTTCATAATGGTAAGGAATTCTCTGTTCCCTTGAATTTTGTTTGATTATTTTCATATTAAAATCACTCTTCCTCCGTAGGTGCTTTCAGGGTTCATTGGTTACAGTTATCTTCAAAATCACAATTGAGGAAGTCATCCTTATTCTTACACACAACAGGGCTCTATCTTTGGGATCTCAATTTTTTGTGACCACTGACTATTAGAAGTCAACATTTATTTAACGTGGGTTCTGAAATTAGACCCTCAACCGTTTTATTTAATTTTTTATCTAGGTCTAATCAGGATGGACTGATAACAACAGAGCTGCTGTTTATTTTTCAGAGACGATACTCTCAAAGAGCTCCACAAGATTCGTAGAAAATTTTTCTAATCAAATGCGAGTAATGCACAAATATCGAATCACGTAGAACGTGCGTCCGGCTTGGTTTAGTACAGGCGGAGTGAGACAAGTCCCTCAATGATGGGCAGGCGAGGAATGGGAGAGAGCGTTTGTCCCAAGCACTCGAACAGACTGCAGAGAGGCAATGAAGAATTCATTCGCACGCTCGGCTGTGCACAAATATCTTGTTTAGAGTCCATTTTCACACCAAATTCCCAAGAAGAAAAGTTTTAGAACATACAATTGTACAACCGAATAGCATTGTTTAATTTTTCCGAACTAATTATTTACCGAGGAAAAAAGCCTCACAATTCGACAAAATTTCCCTTGTGCCGCTACTGTGTGGATGTGTGCAATTGGGACACACAAACTCATCGATGCAGGTCGGTGTCACCACTCATCAGCATGCGAATTTTTAAAAGTTTTCTCGTCTTCTGTAACACAGGATGCACGGTCTACATGATTCAATGTCTTTGGAGTAATGCTAAAAAATGGTCAATATTTGCAGAATTATTCGCTCTGAATGCCATCTTACACACTGAATATCTACATTAATTTGAAACATGTGCAAATGGTCTGCATTTCTGTTGGGTCTGTGATTTAGTTGGCGATCCAAAGTTGTGCCCGCCAAACTGACTGCACTGACTTTCTCGCTTAGAATATATGTATGTACGTTAGCATCAAAATTCTGCATTTTCTTCAAACTCTTGCGTTTTTTCTGAAAATGAAATTTTTCCACTCCTCATAATTGGTAAATGTTGGTAAGTACTGGACTGGAAAAAATTGTTAAATTTTAACGATTACAATGTACCCTAGAGGTACGTAGGTAATAGAAGTTTATCTAATTTTATGTTAGTCACCACTCTAAATATTATGGAATGGATCTGTGGTTAAGTGTATTATGGTATATTTCTGCTCAATGTAAGTTGGAGTTTTCCAAATTTGACTTATTTTGATTTTGTATTTTCAGTCAATTTTATCTTACAATGGTGGAGCCGTTGTGGCGATGAAAGGTAAAAACTGCGTTGCCATTGCCAGTGACAAGAAATTCGGAATACAACTTCAATTAATTTCAAAAGAGTTTCCTGTAAGTTTAACCATCATCTAACTCAGCTCTTTTACATTATTTCATTTTTCATTTTCGTGATAAATCTGAATTAAGTTTTTATACGGGACATATCCTCTCTCCTTCAAATAGCATCTTTAAAACCTGTTCTAAATTGCCCGGAGGTATTATTATTAGCATAGCTGCGGGCTTCATTAATAATAAAAGGAAACTTTTAACTCTTGAAGCTTTAAGATCGCAAATCAGAAATAAAAAATTTTCCAAAGCTCCACAATTATTGTCAATCTCTAGCTAAGTATAAACATTCAGATAATTCGGACACCCCTTTACATTATTGATAACCTATAAAAGTTATCCTTCCTCTGCTTTGAGAGAGAATGACGGTGTAATCCAAACGACGTCCCTTCTACTACAATACTAAATGTCTAGGTAGTTAGGAAAGTTCAGGAATTAAGTCAGAATTCTAAGTCGAGGGTAGCCAAATTAATCATCCAGCAGAATATGAAAATAAGCATCACATATCATGTTTCCTCATCCAAATTTTATGTAAAGCACTATTAGCTACGTTAATTGGAGCTTTAAAATACAGGTTGAACACGTATTTTTGCAATCCGAATCAAGAGATGTGTGTTGGAAACCCTCATATAAATATTGTCACAACACTAGTATTCAACTGGAAATGGGTTAATGTCTCTTTGGTTCTACATTTTCAACCGAGAGCTGAAACACTTTTAGTCTTTGAAGTTTCTGTGGAATCATCCTAGATTCTGAGAAAAATATTCACAAAATTTCAAGTTTCAGTGCTGCTTTGTTATCATTTTAAAAAATAATTCATTGGAGAAAATTACTTAGGCAACACCTGCTTGATTTCTGGCTGATTTCGATTAAATCCATCCACCTACAAAATGTTCTCCTGTTTTTCGTTAAGTCATATGAACTTGTTCATTTCCATTTTTTTATTGTTCACAGAAAATATTTGAGATGGGCCCACACTTATATGTTGGATTACCTGGACTAGCAACTGATACTCAGACTGTCCATGCAAGATTAAAGTTCCGTCAGAACTTATTCGAACTGAAAGAAGGCACAAGGATGTCACCGAAAGTTTTTAGCTCAATGGTCTCAAATATGCTATATGAGAAAAGGTGCGTTTTTGGTATTATGACTAATTTATTTGAAGCTGATGCTATCTTCTTAAAATTTTCTGTTGTGCCTTTTTTACGGAAATGGACTGATGGTTACAGGTTTTGGCTGTTTAAGACATGATCTTAAGTCTTTGAGTCATGAGTTTAAGTCTAATCTTTGAGACATGATTGAGTTTCTGTAAACAAAAATACATTTCATTACTCTCTTTTGAATAATAAAAAGTATAAAAATCCTCTTTGGTGCCAAAGTATTCCCTGTCCACCTGTTCGGGCCACACTCTAACTTCATAACATCGGGGCGGTTGTGCCCAGAGGTAGATAGATGAGATACGTCGTGAAGCAGTACCTAATTTGCGCCTGACTCTGCCACCATTACAGCTGTACTTACACATAACTGGACCCGAAAAATTGGCTTAATCATAGTTTTCCAGAAAGGGAGCACTTCTTCCAGAAATAGCCTTTACTTAGCCACACAAAACTTGATATTTTAGCTCCGAAAGTTGATTAATTGCGCTGAAACTCGGGGTTCATATACATTAGGATACAAATGATCCATTCCTGCAATTTCCAAAAAAGGGCACTCATTATGTGTATGTGCACTTTTTCTGGAAAACTTCTCATTTATGATGCTTGTTGATATTGTAGCATTGCTGTAGAAAAATTATGGCTCAAAATGTAAGGTAGGTTTGAAGATTTAGATTAATTCAAAGCAATTGATGTGTTTAACATCTCTTTTACGTAAAGAAATAGGTTGTAGCACTATCATTCAATAGTGATTGTCATACCCTCATCCTTTTGCTCTTTTGTTTCCAGGTTTGGCCCATACTTTGTAGAGCCCATAGTGGTAGGCTTAGAACCAGATACTTACGAACCGTTTATCTGCAACATGGATTTAATAGGCAATGTATGTTTCCCTGAAGACTTTGTTGTAGGAGGCACTTGTGAAGACCAGCTCTTCGGTACATGTGAAACAATGTGGGAGCCAGATCTAAGTCCTGATGATCTATTTGAAACGATATCTCAAGCCCTAATGAGCGCATTCAATCGAGATGCTGGTTCAGGCTGGGGTGCTGTCGTTTACATCATGTAAGTTTATGTCATTAAACTCTGCAATGTCTACAGCCCTTATAACGATTAACTTTTGCTATCTAAATATTATCATTAAGCCAGGCTATGCCAAAAAAGTTGAGGCTCTTTTAGAAAGCGACGGAAAATCCACTATCAGGATTCTTTTGAATTTACTTTCAATGCTACAGTAAAGACTCCTGATCTTTTGTGGCAGTCTCAAAGTGCGTAAACTTATCTTGCCTTGACTCGCAAAGCACAGCGCTCACGGTTACTTTCAGGAATATTGTAAACTCAGCCTTTCTTTAATTTATGACCTGAAAGGGGTTTTTTCTTGTTTTTTGCTTATGCCTGACACTCTGTTTTGAAGCAAAGAGAGAGGTCTGCTACATGCTGCACTGCCACGTTCAGGTTTTATTTTATTTTCAGGCTCCCTTTTGCTAGATTGATCATATCTACCTAGATTCATTTTGGCATAATCATTGAGTTCCCATTCCTGTCCCTCCCTAAATTCACCTTCAGCTGAAATTTCATGTTTGTCTTTGAAAAAAGCAGTAACTAACCCTTATTTTTTGTTTTCTTCTTTCCAGAGAAAAAGATAAGGTCACTACAAGACATCTGAAGACCCGTATGGATTAAGTGATCCAGAAATTACTTTCTCAATTTTTTTTTTTTTTTAACCTACCTTCAACAACATTTTTGTACAAATATCATTTTTGTTGAACATCTATTTTATAATTTTTTACATCATGCCTTTTTTGCAACCTATTCTCACTCAGATTTTTATCATTTTTTCCCTATAAATAAAATCATTCTGGTAAATTATAATATCGCTAGCTATTTTTATTGATTATATCCTTCTCTGTGCATTGTAAGCCTTCAAACGAATTAAGGGTTAGTCTTTTGAAAGATATCGAAGGAACTATTAATTTGAGCATTAAAGAAAAAAATCATTAAATTAGAAGTTTTATTTATAAGTGATAGAAATTTACATTACTCGGCAGAAGATACCTAACTTTCTTAATGAGATTTACTTTTATTTTTTTTCATTTCCATAAACAGTACAGCTACCCTTATTTACAATGATTTTAAGGGGGGAGGGCTGATTTCGAGGAGATTAAGCAAAAATTTTCTCCTCCCTGCGCTTTTTGGGAACTAAAACAGTTCCTGGTTTGTGTTGAGCATCAGGATGATTCAGCAACTCTGGCGGACATTGTGAGACTGGACTAGCTACGATGACTTGCTTTAGATCGTAGAACAGAGCTGAGTCGTCTTTTGTGAGGAATGAAACGGCTACACCAGTTTTGCCAGCACGCCCTGTACGCCCAATACGATGGGTGTAATCTACAACATAAAAAAAATTATGGATTTTATGATGTGTACAAGGAACAGCACTTACACAATTTTTTTTTTTCCATCATCATTTGTCAGATATCTAGAAAATTCCTAGGTATTTTATACAGGGTGATCCAAAAATTTATGTCGCATCACTGATGTAACTCCTAAGTTTTTTACCCCTCTTTAGGAAGACCCCTTTAAAATTTTGAGGGCATCCAAAAGTCATTTCCTTTGACTTGTGATTGCTCACAAAATTTCAAGTCTCTATCTCATTTTGTTCAAAATTTACATGGAGTGGTGCCTGCTGTGAGACTTAAAGATCACCTTAACTGCTTGGTTCTTTTTAAGATAACATATTTTTTTCATGTTGAAAATAATTAAGTTTGATGATATTAGAAAAAAATAAGAACAAAAATAGAGTTGAAAAAAAAAAATTGAGACCATGAAATGTGTTGAAGTGTTTTTAGAAGAATCGATGAAAGTTTATTTTCTTCTGGAACTAAAACATCCTCAAAATTCGCATTTCATTTGAGTAAAGTCCACCACTCACTGAGTGACTTGCACATCACAAGCACTGTTCAGTGACTACAAGTCATAGTAGATGCATATTCCAACACTGGGCACACCTCATAGAGGGGACTTGTAACGGGGCCAAATAAAACGGAAACCACGTAATTCCCAAACCCCGAAGAAAATCAAACAGTTGGATGGTGATAGGGTAAATTGTACATTCGACGTTGATGGACTCTTTCTTAAACTACTGATTACGTCAAACTGCTGGCAAATCAAATCTTAGGACGACGTTAGTGACTTTACGATGATAATAGCAACTTTAGGATAACAGCGACTTATGAATGACGTTAGCAACTTATGAATGATGTTAGCAACTTACAGACGATGTTATCAAGTTCAGGATGATGTTAGCGACTTCAGGATTATTTTAGGTTAGAAAGGTGGGTAAGGTAGGTTAAAAAAGGGTTTACAAGAAATAATTGAGAATCACCTTGACAAATTAAAAATCGAGTTGAAGATAAAAAAATGTATTGCATTTTGATTTGGAGTTAATAGGTTAAAAGAGCGCTAAATACAAAGAATGAGATTTGCCAGCAGTTTGACAGAGTGATGAACAATAGTTGGAGATCCATCAACGCGGAGTTTACAATGTATCCTATCACCATCCAACCGACTCCGATTCTCTTCGGGGTTTGTAATTTACCTGATTTGCAGTTTATACTATCTCACAAGTAACAAGCAGAATTTCCACAATCCATGCTTTCATCCGCAACAAAAAGCAACAGATAAAGGAAAACGTAACTGAAAGAGAATGTGCTCTTTTGAAATTAGACCAATTAATTGTGCTAATGCGAGAAAATTTTGATAACTGCTAAAGAGGGACCGGTATTGCTTGACCAAAAACTAAATATTGAATACTTGGAAAGCATGAGCATATGAGAACATTGACTGGGTCCTGTGAGTGGTGTGGGTTGGCTAATGGATATATTAGAGAGGAATCACCCCCTAATCTATTTTGATAAAAAAGGAGCAAAACGGGGAAGGCAAAAAGTCACCATATGATCAGAAAACATCTGTAGATAAAGCTTAGCATTTAATCTTCAACCTCAGGTTGTGACCGTTCCAAAATTTCCAAAAATGCTTTTTTACAAAAGAAAATTAATGCAGCTTTGTAACTTGAAGTATTAAAATACCTTCGATTGACTTGGCCATGTCGTAATTGATAACCATTGACACATCTTTGATATCAATACCACGTCCAGCAACATCAGTTGCCACCAGAATATCCTTAGCACCCGTCTTCAAAGAGCTGAGAGCATGCTCTCTCTGCTCCTGACCTTTTCCTCCGTGGAGTGTACAGGCATTGAACTGCAAAACACAAATGAAAACATGAAATTACTGGGAAGAGTTCACCAAGAACATCAGCGGTAAGTTTTATTTTGATACCAACTTTTGGATCATGCATGCTGGTAATAGGCTGCCTCTCTCAATAGAAGCTCGGGAACATCATATGTGGCTTTGCGATTTAGTCATTAATTTCAGGGTGGAATCTTGTAAGAAACAGAGATGGTGCCAGTGATGATCTTGTGATGAGTTGTGAGTACAAAACTGGCAAAACCTCGCAGTAGGAAGTAAAATAAGTTGAATTGATTCTTGAAACAATTGCACTGCTGGCAAAAATATTACTAGCCGGCTCATTGTTGAAATCGATAGACAAAGAGGACATAGGGAGTATGGAGCAATCCTATTGGTTGAAATAGTTGGTTCCTATAGACTAAGGGAGAAAATGATGGACTAACTGTAGGGTCTCTCGTGGGTTGCCGCTGTTTAGTCTATTTTCTACCTTTTCTGTCCATTGCAACCACCCACTTCCACAATGGGATCCCTCCATATCCCTTTTGTCTTCTTTGTTTTTCAATTTCAACAATCAGCTTGCAGGCATTTGTTTAAGCGGGTCTTGGCTAATTTTGAGAAATGCAAAAACGTACTAACTGTAAAATAATTTCTCTAACACAAAGTTTTTGGCTTCCTAAGTTGCGACAGAGAATTTTGCATAAAATCGGATTCCTATTTTTCAATTCCTCAAGCTGCGAGTGAACCAGTCAATGTTGAGACCTGGGTCTCTGAGGAGAATACAAAATGAACTTACTCCAAGCTTTTCCAGACCCTTAGCAAGGACATCAGCTCCTTTCTTCTGGTTGACGAAAATAATGACAGGAGGCTCAACACCTCTTTGAAGGATCTCCATTAGTTTTTTACGCTTGTCACTTTCGGTGACTAAGTATACAATTTGTTCTGTTCTCTCCGTTGGTTTACCAATGGAACCAATGTATACAACTGCAGGGCGTCGGAGGTATGTTCTTGCCAAGCGTTCTACAGCAGGAGGCATAGTTGCAGTAAACATCACAGTCTAAAACAAAACAATCCATTACACTAAGTTTCTTTTCAATGAGAATAGAAGCTAAAAAATTTTGAAAAACTTGCACTAATTGTATCTTTGTAAAAACAGTATTAGTGAAAAAATCATGACCCAAAAACTTTCCATCATAATATGAATGTGAGTCTTCAATAAAGCATACAAATTTACCAAATCAACCAGTCATGACGTACAAAATGTGGTCGTATTAATTTAAAATTTAGATAGGTGAAAATTGATGTATCCGCTTCAATAGAATAACATCATTCCCTTTGGTGCAAGTCCTAGTCAAATCAAATCATGCCTAGTGACAGGTATGTTTTTAACATATATCGACAGTGAAAAGTATGCTCATGAAAAGTATTCTCATGAAAAGTATCTCGGTTTGCAACTTTGCAGACTTCCTGTAATACTTGGTTTTTTAAAAAGAGAACCACTCAACATCAATTCTTAAAAATCTTCGTGAATTTCCTTCTCTGAGCAAAGCAAATTCTGAAAATATCAAGGAATGATGTTGATTTTTTTACTTAAAAATAATAAAATCACAGCACAGATTTTTAAACACTGCAAACAAGATACGTGGCTTTGGAGTTTCACCATTGATCTTTGCTTCAAAAATGTTGCAGAACATATTCTTGACGAAATTTATTACATAATATCTCTAATTAGATTAAAAAATTAAATTAGAGACGCATAGCAAGATACTCATGTCATTTTAAGTGAAGAAATAACCAAGGAGAAAGAATTATGAAGATAACTGACCTGTCGATATTTTTTCTTTGAGAAATAATTGGCTAAAAGTTTAGATTCATCTTCGGCATCTTCATTATCTGGTTTCAAATTTGTGACGGGCATGTATTCAAGAATTTTTTGAACATCTAAAACCAGACAGAGCAGCGATTAGAAATTTTTTCGATGACGAATAATTTATCACACACATAGCTTGAAAAAATTTAGGCGAGATTTAGATAACCAAGTCCAATTTACACTATTCAACTTTACATTCAGCAAAAGCGAACGAAAAGTTGAACGGAAAGTTAGACACAATGGAATTTTATTCAATTGCTGTTGCCTTATGATGTCATCAAGCAGAAGTAAGGCATCTTCTTCAGCTTTTGGTTCGCAAAGATCCCTCTGCAAATGTCGCTTGATAGATTTCATTACAAGTTGAACGAAAAGTTGAAGTTGACATCACTTTCAAGTTTCCATTTTAAGTTTCATCTTTTCATTGAAATGTTGTGTTCTCGTGTCAGTATCACATGATCCAACTTTTCATTGACAAAAGCCGAAGAGATTTTGGAATGAATAGTTGAACAGTGTGAACTGGGCTTTCATGAGAAGGGTCATTCATAACACAGAAAGTTGTTCATAGACAGGGAATGTGGTAAAGTACTATGAACTGCAGGGAAACTCTGTCAAACTGTGCCACACAGGCGAGAAAGGTGTAAATTTTACCAGCTTAAGTGGGGCTTAATTTTTAACTCACCTGGCTCAAAACCCATATCTATCATTCTGTCAGCTTCGTCTAATACAATATAGGTACACTGATTTAAAACTAAATAACGATTTTCTAGGACATCGATCAACCGTCCAGGAGTAGCTATGACAATCTGAAAAAAAGAGAAAGACTATTAAGAAAACATATTATGGGAACAATAATTTGCTATTGATGTTACATTTTTTGAGAATGAAACTCCCTTCCCACTCTTCATTTGCTTGCAATAATCAGTATTAATACTTGCTGTTCGAGAAATGGTGTGCGACTCGAAAAAGTAATAATGAATTCGAACACATAATGCTGAGCCCATGAGCATATTTAAGTTTTAGCACTACATCATTTATGTGACAAAGAGGAGATATTATGCACCTAGGCAAAGCAAGAAATCAGAACGATGTTGGAATAAATATTTACAGACAAATATGCTGATTTTACAGAGGATTCAAGAAAACACCCTCAGTATTGTACTGCCGTGCTCAGCAGATACCACAGACCGCTCCAGATTTAAGAAGTATTTACTGGACAAGGCAATGAGTCACTAAACCATGAACGGATTTTGACTTAGGTACGTATAAATTTTTCTGGGGTTAAAAGATGCGTAGATCTTGATACGTACATTAAAGACGCGAAAAATTGACTCGGAAACCGAAAATACGCGGTTCAAAAAGTGAGACTTTTCCGCAGATTTCAAACGCCCTGGTTCCGCTCCAAACCGAATGATGCCATCCGGTACCAATCAGAGGCAAGCAAGAGTTTCTACGACTTCTGTCAAAAATCTCCACCCCTCGTATATGAAAACAATAAGAAAGTCGAAACTATATTTTCAGAATCAACTAATCTAATCCCATTCATGTTATATGTGGTTAACAAGGAACAGTCCACATTGAAATACGTTTTATCATAGCAAACATGAGTGGAAAATCAGACGAGATAGCGATTCGACTACCGTACTTCACTGCCATCATTTTCCCGCCGTTCTGGCGCGTTTGAAATTCTTCGGAATCTTTAGACTTTTTAAAACCCGACTTGTCCAGGATTTTGGCTCCAAAAATGCACAAATGAATCACTACGTAATCTGTTCACCTAATGCTTTTAGAATATTAAATAAAAGAAACAAAGTTTAGTGACCCATTAAAACTTAAAAAGCCTGGGCATGTGCATTTTTCATTCTTTCAGGTTACATGCATTATACCCTATAAGAAGTATCTTGCAATAACAAATTATGTAGGTTTGAAAGATGCCTTGTTCTAGAGTAATTTGTCTGTGAAACTCGCAAAATCCAGAATTAGGAGCCGCGTTTCTTGTCTTGATCGGTAGTGTAGGTCTAAGTAATAGTATAGAAGATTGATATTAATGATAATAATAGTAAAAAACTTGAATGATAATTCACACAGTTTAACTTTTCATCTGACAAAAGCGGACAAAAATATGATGGAAGGTTTGAATGCAAGAAAATTTAATTCAATTACTGTTGCCAAAAGGCATTCGAGCATCTCTATTAGCTTCTAGTTAGTGAATATATAGCTTCGGCCTATGTTGTCTGGAAGATTTTGTTTCAACTTTCCATCAAATTAGTGGTGCCAACTGGATGAAAATTGAACAAAAAGTTGAAAGGAAGTCTCGTTCAATTTTCCATTCAACTCTTCTACCAATTGTTGCGTTCTCAAGTGAATATTGTTTGGTGACATATTGTATTGTGAAGTTTAACTTGACAAAAGCTGCAGAAAAGTTGAATAAAAAGTTGAACCAAGTGAATTTGGCTTAACAGATTGTTCAGGGAAATGGCTTAGAGGCCCATGCAATGAACGATTCTATGAAAGTAATCAATTGCTTACTTCACAACCTAGACGCAGTCTAAAACCTTGTTCTTCACGAGAAAGACCACCAACGACGACAACAGTCCTTATACCGAGGGGCTTGCCAAATTTATTGGTTTCTTCTTCAATCTGCTGTGCCAACTCTCGGGTAGGTGCTAAAATGATGGAATAAGGACCCTAAGGCAAATATTAAACAAACTGCATTTAGATAAATGTTAGTACATACTTGAAAGTACTAATTAATCTAGACAACTTTAACAGTACAAAGCGCGAGTAATTTTGTTTATTCTAACGATTGCAATTTTATTTACATCAATGTTCCGTTTGGAGGTTAACTGGGGAATACATTTTCCAAACATTCTTTCAAGCTTGATATTTTGTCAATAAAAATGATCCACCTTTTGGAGTTTTGATAAATTGGAGGTATTTATTTATTTCTTTTGTTAGAAAAATTTTGAGAAGAAAGGAGACCTATGAGGGGGGGGGGAGGGGGCAGTAATTTTTGTGTGCTGTAACTTGTTGGAGCAATTTCCTTCTAACAGATAGTCAAATTAAAGTATAATAAAAAAAAAAAAATTTACCTGATCAGCGTCTTCCAGTCTTTCTATTTTTGGTAAAGACTGAATCCACATTAGCAGAGGAATCAAGAAGGCCAAAGTTTTACCTGACCCAGTTTCTGCCACACCAATGATATCTCGGTTCTGTAAAAAAAGAGTAAGCAATCATTTCAAAGTGGGAGGGCTACACTACTTACATTACTAGTAGTAGCAGTAGTAGTAATATGAGTAGTAGTATAGTAGTAGTAGTAGTAGTAGTATTACTACTGGACCCCATGGGAAATCTCATTTTTACTTTCGGTGAATAGATAAAATAATAATACATATGTAGTTATTTCAAGAAGAATAACAAAATAACATACACTTTTTAGGGAAAATTTGAGGACAAATGTACGAAAATGTATATGTTGTTTTACAAACGAGAAGTGATTTTTATGACAGGGCAATAATGAAAGAAAAATTATAAAGACCTTTTCACCAGGAATACTTTTGGCCAAATTTTTCCTCCTGAAGAATCATCTAAACCAAATTACTACACAAATACTGCAAAAATTGAATTAAAATTTGAATAAGTAGACAGGGTGTCTACTAAAACAGGCTGGCCACTAATCAGTACTTTAGCAGTAGTTTTCAGTACATTTCCAAGAAATTCAGTACCTCCTTAACAGAAAAATTCAGTACTTTTTCAGTACCTCCAACAGACGAAATTCAAAAATTTTCAAAAATATGAATTCCCCGCTCAAATTGCTACAAAAATTCAAAAGACTCCGGACTTTCTTGCAAAATTTCTGCACTTTTTCAGTACTTCCAGACCGCCCTTGAAAAATCAGTACTACTTCCAGACTTGTGGACACCCTAATAGAGCAACCAAAGACCTCTAAATAGGCCCTCATTCAACCTTGAAAAAGGAAATGAACAAAAGTTTTTTTTTGCTTCCAAAATATTGGCGAATATACCTGTAAACCAATAGGAATGGCTTGTCTCTGGATTGGAGTGGGTTCTTTGTAACCGATTGTATTAATAATATCCAAGAGTTCAGACGGAATGCCGGATTCCTTCCAACTTCGAATCGGATCTGGAATTTTACCACCTAAAAACATAAAAGCAACAATCTCTTTGAAAACTTTGGAATTTTTAAAATTCTTGGTCATACTTGTGCAACAAAATTAAGATCTCTAGCTCTCCTCTGGCAAATCAGGAACATAATAGAGATTTATATACACTCTAATACAAAAAGCAATATGCAAAATGCAACACGTTCACTACGATGGTGCGGCTACGTTACCAGATGCTGTTCCTAAAACATAAGTACAAAGCTGATTTCCAATGGCCGATCATTAAAGTTTTAATGCACTCTAAGCAGGTTTTACAAAACTTAAAAGAATGATTCAATGGTGAATCAATTGATGATTTTTGAATTTGGAAGAATTTTTCACCACTCATTAGACATTAGTCATTTGCATTAG
The DNA here is from genome assembly GCF_918797505.1 of Bemisia tabaci. Lineage (NCBI taxonomy): Eukaryota > Metazoa > Arthropoda > Insecta > Hemiptera > Aleyrodidae > Bemisia > Bemisia tabaci. The sequence continues at coordinate 6,246,582 of NC_092793.1, forward strand.
ACATTATGATGAGGGTACAAGTTCTGCATAGGAAATCAAAAAATACATCCAAATAACCTTTAAGGAGAAGAAATGAAAATTTAAAATCAGATACTACTTGCCCCTTGGCAATGTCATGATAAGTTAATTTATGGGGTAAAATATACTCATAATTTGAGACTAAAAAATCACATTCTTAAAATTATTCGAAACGTTGAAAATAATTTTTTCTTCAAAGTGGTAATTGATTTTTGATCTGAGAGGTCAATAACTAATCATCAAGGGCCTAACCGAGTCAAATATTCTATATTCGTCTCTACTTTTAGGCTACTTTATGATAGAGGGATGCCATTTTACCCTGGGGGAGATTCTTGAATCTAATCCATGTCTTAGTTGGATATTAATTACATTGTAAATTTATATTCATGTTGACAGCCATGAATGAGTAAATTGTTAAGTTTCCTCTTTAAATGAACTATCTTATGTTAAGATTTGACTTTCACTGTGGCCTTTTGACTGATAGCGTGATAGGTATTTTTTTTACAATAAATAAATATAATAAGGCCTGACCTTTGATGGTGATATTGTAGTCCTCTCGAAAGATACGCCAATCTCTTTCTGTCATTTCAGTTTGTGCTTTCTCTGTCCAGTGTCTGTCGTCCCATTTCTGCTTGTCTTCTTTGCGCTTGACTTTTTTTAGACGAACTCTGTCAGGAAAACGATGAGAATTAACAGGGGAGCGATAAATATTCTTTGAGAGTTAGCTGTGAGACAGTTCTTTCCTCGAAAATCAAAGGAAGATAATGCTATCAATGAATATATATTTAGTCATAAGTTATTATCTAAATATGTTCCTCAAAGAATGATTACATATGTGATTTGAACTGAGCCTAGACTGGAATTAATTCAATTTCCCTCCATAATTCGTATTTTTCATTCTTCTGGTTGGTCTAAATATTTATACTGTGACTTCATATTTAAGTATTTTATGGAATTTTTCAAAATCAGAAAAACATTTCTGTAAATAAGATCTAAAAAAAATTGAGTTTCTTTCAATCTAATTCTTCCATAAATTATGGTCCCACCAGAAAAAGAGAGGACTAAAAACTGCCAGAAAACAATAATAAAACTGGTACTGTAATTTGCCCCATTGGTCTCGACAAATTGCAACTTTGTATTTTGCAAGATTTACGCTTACTATTATTTGATGTTCGAATACAGGGTGAAAAAACCACCGTTTTAGACTTTTGTTCAGTAATTCCTCTACTCACTGCTCGAGAACACCTCATCAAGTAAAAATCATCTCTAGATTGAAAAGGTTCTTTTACAACAGGTTCTTCAACAGATATGATGGACACAATTGACAAGAATCTAAGCGATAGAGGAGTCTATTACTTACTTTTCTTGCTCTTTTTCTGCTTCTGTTCTCCTCCTTTCCAACAAGTCACCATAAAATTTTGACTGATCTCGTTTCTGTGCTTTTATGTCTATGCCTGCTATATTACCGCGTCCATAAAATTGAACCTGGTAAAGACACATACAGACCACTTTATTGGAGATCCTCATTATATTCAATTTAATGACCATAAAAAATTGTCTCTTTCTTCTTGGACAAAAATACTCAAAACAAAATTCTGAAAAAATTGTGTGGAAATTATTGAGGCTTTTAGAGTACTACAAGAGAAACATTTGCTAAATTTATGTCTTTGAAAATGACAAAGAATTTTCGAATTTTGGAACACAGTTAATTTTCACAGAAATAATTTCTTGAAAATTCTTTTAAAAATCTATATCGAAAGAAAAAATACTGACACAAAGCCTGAAAACAATAAAATAGAAAGAAAAAACTGGCGCTCTAGGTTGGCATATATTTTCGTGATCTACGACTCGTGATCGGTGCTCTCCGCAAGGTCTTAGGTCTGGGTCCGACATCATAGGAGAATGCAATAGTGTATTTTCTTCGGAAAATACACTAAAAATACCTTGCGCTTAATCTTGATCAGAAACTTGATTAATCAGGCAAGTTATCATAGCTAGAGTTTCAACCTAAAAGGAGTAACAATACCTCAATAGGTCTGTTGCACACGGGAGATACAGTTGGCTGCACAGAAATTTACGTTTAAAATAGCACCAAAATCTTGTTGCACAAAAAAAGTCAAGAATATACTCTAAGGCGCACTATTAGCACAGTCCATATCACTTACTTCCAAAACTGCACCTGCTGGCACTTTTTTCTTAATGGACCACTAGACAAGGTACGAATTTAAGCATTCTGATATATGTTTCTTAACCAGAATTTCACATAGAACACGATTCACGCAACAAAAGTTACTGAAACTAACTCCTTACGAAGATATTAACGTTTTTATTTCACATTGGTTACGAGGAATTTGCACTGCCTGCTCACAAGAAACTCAAAGCTCTACGTGAGGCAAATCGCGCACTACAACGGTTTCAGCAAGCTTCTCAATCGAGCAATGTTCATTTCCCACCATGTGTTGTTCAAATTATTAGCAATTTGCTATAACTGAGCCAAAGCGTCAAGATTGAGGTTGCTAGATTTTTATATCGCAGAGACTGTCATGATAACGTTTAGCGCGCAATGTGAATCACGTAGAGCATTGAGTTTTCATGAGCGGGTGGTTTGAATTCACGCATCAAGAATCAACAAATATCTTCGTAAGGAGTTGATTTCGGTAATTTTCGTTGTGCGCAACGTATTCTACGTAAAATTTTGGCTGAGAAACATGTATCAGAATGCTGAATTTCATACCCTGTCTAGTGGTCCATTGTGGCGATTAGGTTTGCTCAGATAGAGATGTAAAAAAAACAATGAAAAGATAGGTCTCCGTATGATGCATAATCCTGCTCTGTTCCATAACTTAGCAGACCTACTGATTAACATGCCTCTAACCGACTAATCGACTGCTTCACCAAGATTTTGGATTGGTTGATAAAAAAACAGCATGGATTTCTTAAATACCTGGTGCCGCTCTTTGTACAAATTGTTGTAGTCAATTGAAGTATCTTCGTTTGCATCCCAATCAAAAACAAACTTCCGATCATTCAGTCTCCGGACTCGTCGCTTCTTCTTCACAAGGCCAAGGTAACGTTCTTTGATTGCCTCACTTTCTCTTTCTTTATCTTTAGAGACCTCCTTGTCTTCTACATTTTCTCTCTGCCTCCTTAACATGAAAACACACACAATATTAGAATTACGACAAACATTTGAGTGACATTGCAACTTACACCAATGCCTATGTTTGAAATCATTTACCTTTCAAAAGAACTTGTAACTCAGAGTAATAAATTTACAAGTAGAAAAATTAATAATGTAGGTATCTGAGCTATCAATAGGTAACTCTATGTATTTGGTTTCAAAAATCGATAATTCTTTTTTTTGCCACCTCATGCTAAATATGGGGGTGAAAAGTATTGTAACTCAAAATTGCATTCTGTTGCAGGTTTACTGATTTTTGTACAGACCTACATTTAAATATTTTATTTAATTGTGCATTTTGTTCTGTCACAATGGCGTGAGAGCTGTTACATGGAGGTGATAACACTGAAATATTCTCGAGGTTTCTTTAGAACGATTTGATGCTGTGACAAATCTTCCAAAATCTGCCCTTCAAGAAAAGGCCTTCTAGTTTCTCTGACTGAGGAACAAATTATTAACATTACGCACCAAGAATCTTGGAGGTTATTTGAGCACAAATATTTTACAAGAAAACCTTACTTCAAGATGAGTTATACACTTACTCAGAGCTGAGAGAATTAACTGAATAAAAAAATCATGATATTACATTCACCTTGTGTCGTCTCGTCTTGTTTCACTGGTATGAGCTTCTCGTGTGAATTGCAAACGTTTCTTCCTTTCTTCTTCCATTCGTTTACGCATTTCTTCAACTTCCTGCTCTCGTTTTCTCATAGCTTCTTTTGCGCGCTCTTCTTTAGTTAAAAATTTTGGCTGGACAAATAATAATAATAATAATAATCCAATTTTAAGGATTTGAATCATTGTAACGTAATTTTCTTTCATAGATCCCCCATAGATCTACGTTGAGATTTTCTTTTTAGATTTCCTTCCAACAATTTACTTTTCTAATCTGTGTCATAGCAATTCAACTACATGATGTCAATTACAACCAAGCAATAGATGAAAATATAGTATCTTGCGAGACCTTGCCTAAACTCACAAGAGATTATGTATTTTGTGAGACCTTGCCTGTTGATGCTTGAGTTCCCATTTATGCTAGTCCTTGCTTTTTATTAACTTGGCTGTTATCAATCATCAAAGTTTACGCTTGTCTTAGCTAAAAATAAATATATATTTCTTCTAAGATGTAGTTTCTGCTTTATTCTTTCATTTCTTCATCTCTCATCTTTGCTAAGGGTTTTTTGATTGTGCACTGAAGAAGATCCTTGTCCTATGGGTTGAAACGTCTGCCTTTGTTATCATTTTCTGGTGAGTTTGTATTTTCATCATTGCTTGTTTGCAATTAACATCATGTAGTTAAATAGCTAAATACACTGAATTTTAGGCTTTTACTTCGATTTTTACATTATCATTTTGACTATAATAGCTTGGCCAGCCAAATTTAGCATAAAATGCGTTGATACCTTGTTTGTGAGTTTATTGTTGCATTAATCATGTTCTACTTGAAACTTTAAAGAGGAAAAACAAATCAGAATGCATAAATTTGTGCCTTGTCTAGAGATCCATTGAGGCCTACACAACATGGTAAAAATGTTTGAGATAAGGGATGATGATGAAGGACGAAAACAATGAGGGATTTAACTTTTTTTTTTTTTTTAAAATTTCACTCACTTTGCTGCGAGCTTCCTCCTCGGCTTTTTTCTTTGCGAGAAGCTCCTCCAAAGAGAGAGGTTCTTTCTTCGGCTTAGCTTCTGATCCATTATCTTCCTCTTCTTCTTTAATTTCTTTCTTAGTTGCTCCTTTATCTGACCCTTCACTGAAACAACAAAATTTAAGAATTTGACAAATAGCATACTAGTGAGACTACAATAAAAAAAAAAGTTCCACTGAAAAAAACAACAAGAGAGATTGAAATAACATTGGAGGTAGGTTTTAAGAATAACAAGACGGACGAGATGAACAAAAATGACTGTTGATAATAACCTAAGAGTTCAAATCAAATTATTAATTGGACCCTGTTAAAGGGAAAGAAACCAAGCCACATCAGCGATTGCCAAATTTAATTGGGCAATTTAATTTTTTACTTGAAAACAGTTGTGCGGATTTTTGTGCAAGTTTCAGTGAATTTTCTGCATAGTATGAGGCAATTTCCTCAAAATTTACAAAGGAATCCGCACAAACGTTCTCTTGTAAAAAATTAAATTACCCAGTTAAATTTGGTAATAGCTAATGTGGCTTAGTTCCTTTCTTCTAAATGCGGTCCAATTAAGAGCAATTTTCAGAATTCTTCGAGATTCTTGAGAAATTCAGAAGAACACAATTATTGCTTCTCCAAGGTTCTGACAATGATCATGGAAAAGTATTATACAGGCTTGCCTTAAAATTGCTTATTTCTTGATATGCAGTCATTAAACGACCAAGTGAAAGAAAATGCCTGGGGATGCTCTTATTTTAGTTTTTCAGAATGAAATAACTACTAAAAGTTCATTCAGTTCAGTGGGCAACTGAAATTTTCAGTTGCATCAGTAAGAGATAGCATAGTCCGCCTCCTGTGGTGTAGTGGTTGTAGAGCTGGCTCTATGACCGAGAGATCCTGGGTTCCATTTCCAGTAACGTGACCTGAGTTTGATGGTCTCTGTCTCGGGCAATGGTCACCTGGAACTGGGGTAATAAGCGTGAGATTTGCCAATACAGGGTGTCCCAGGATTAAGTACGGATATTGAAGGAGCTGATTCTTTGGATCAAGAAAAGGCGTTTTTGGGGTATAACTTTTTTTCCAAAACGCTTTCCCTGGGGGCTCCATTATCCTCCTACTATACCCTATTCGTCCCTCTTATTTCAAAAACAATGAGTCATAAAGAAAAAACGCATGATACTTTTCTCAATATTTTTCAATGCTGAATCTAATTCAAAATCAATTTTTCTTGCTAGAGACATTAATTATGACCACATATAGGTTGGAATTCCCCCCTCAAAATGAGTTTTCTCATTATTGGAGGTCGAAAATGAAAAGAGCGCTAAAAATTACCAATTTTCATTAATATTGGTTGAAGAAGATATCTATAACCAAAAGCTAAGAAAATTTTTTCTTCTTATTCCATCTGTAATTCTAGGAAACAAATTATCATATGTGACACACCAGAAGTGACTTCTGGTGTGCCGCAGGGTTCTCACCTTGGGCCGATTTTGTTTTTGATTTAATTAATGATCTGGCATCAGGCTTGAATTTTTTGAATGCTTTGCTATATGCTGATGACTTTAAAGCATATGGAATTGTCAAGTCTGTGAATGATGCTATGCTATTTCAGGCGGAGCTGGATTATCTTTCTGAGTGGTCCAGGTTGAATGGCTTAGAGTTTAATCTGGGCAAATGCAAAGTTCGGTCCTTTTCAAGGTGTCGTTCTCCGCTGTGTTTTGATTATTCTCTCTGCCATTCTCCGCTTGAGAGGGTTGGTACCATCAGGGATCTGGGTGTAATTTTCAGTTCTAATTTCAGTTTTTCCGAGCATGTAGACTATGTTGTTAACAAAGCTTTCAGGATGTTGGGTTTTATTAAAAGAGTGGCTGGCAAGTTTCAAATTTCTACTATTTTGCATCTTCATCGTACTTTGGTTCTTCCGCATTTAACTTTTGCATCAGTGGTTTGGTCCCCCTATACTCAGTGTGATATCGTTAAGTTGGAGTTGCCTCAGCATCATTTACTTCGATTTTCATCTTTTAAATTGGGATATCCCATGTCTATTTATGAGCATGATTATAATGAAATTTCTAACCGTCTTTCTGTTTTTTTCTGTTGTGTCTTTTTATAAATATTTTGATTTGGTTTTCAGTTTTAAGCTAGTGAATGGGCTTTTATTCTCTCCTGGGTTACTCGGTCGTTTTAAATTGAGGGAGGTTGCTTATTCTTTGCGGGGTGGTAGGCGATTCATGGAAGGCCATTCCTTCTCTCCTGGTTGCAGGATGGTTAGGTACTGGAATGATCTTCCAGTGGATCTGCAGGAATGTCTGGAGTTGATGCGTTTTAAGTTTTTAGCTAGAGGTTGGGCTTTGGAAACTTATTAGTCAATTTTTATTAGTTATTCTTATTAGTTACTTTTTTGTAAATATTCTGCTATATTCTTGTAATATTGTAATGTAGAGTACATAAAATTGTTGCCATGTTGGATTGTTTAATTGTCTTGTGTATCTTGGGTTCTTTGCCCGTACATTGTATAATAAATAAATAAATAAATAAATAAACATTGTCACAGTGTCAAAAAGACGATTTTTTTCTCCAACTTACAAGAAAAAAAGTTATACCTCAAAAACGTCTTTTTTGACCCAAAGAATCGACTCCTTCAATGTTCGTAAACCTGTGGACTGTTTGAAACTTGGTAAAAAAATAACAAAAAAAAACTAACAAATAGTTTTTACACCAATGATTGTTGTAAGTTAAAATGCAAAGGGAAAAGTTAGGAGAAAACAGGTATATTGCATGTGAACTAACCTTTTTACAGAATCTTTTATCTGTCGCTCCTTACTAGAGCTACGAGGTCTTTTCCTGTGTTCACGGTCTCTGTCACGATCTCTCTCCCTCTCTCTGTCCCTACCATAATCTCTTTCTCTATCTCTTTCTCTGTCATAATCTCTATCACGATCTCTTTCCCTTTCTCGTTCTCTGTCCCTGTCTTTTTCCCTTTCTCTGTCACGGTAAAGATCTTTTTCGCGTTCCCTGCCTCGATACTTATCCCTATCTTTCTCTCGTTCACGTTCTTTCCGCAAGCGATCTCTTTCACGTTCCTCTCTTTCTTCACTTCTTCGGCCCATGATGGCACCTAGAACATGACACAATAGTAAATTAAAGAGTAAAATAAGAATAAATATGACATCAGGTGTAGTTGATCAGTTTCTTTCTGTTAGAAAAGTTCAGTGAGGATTTACAAAGGATAAAAAGAAAAGAGATTTATACGATGTAGACTAGAGTTGAACAAAGGGAAACAATTTTACTGCAGACAGGTAAATATGGGAAGAAATTTAATATACTAGAGATGATAACAGGAGGAAGGATCCCATTCCTGAGGCAGCCACTGCTGCAAGATACTAGCTCTAAGGACTGTTGTACGCAACTTTAAGATGTCTTTGTCAAAACTTTTGAGCTCTGCTACCCCCTCTACTCTGATCACCTGGTCTTCGTGCAAGATAATGCTTAGGCCTCAAAATTTGAACTCAGTAGACTGATTTTGTGGCTAAAGCATTCTATGCACATCACTTTTTGATCAGTTCCAATGTGAACAGATATACAACCTCAGTGTGTTTACATCAGGGCCATTAACCGCATTTAGATGTTCCTCACATTTTAAATCACTTGCATTTGAGTTGTCATTTGCTGACTCATGGTATATATATGGCACGCCTGTAATAAGTAGGCACAATAAACACTCAACTCAGGTTACAGACTTGAGGTTATTTTTACAATCTTGTTGGAACCCTTGGACATTAATTCTAGAACGCGTGACTTGAGAAGATCTGTGAGCGCATGGAAAAAGGACTTCGCAGACCACTTCAACGGTGTAAGTCGGCAATCACATAACTCGGTTTGCGACATTGCATATATCCTGTCATATATTATTGTCTGAACAGAAAACTACTCAACAGCAATTCTTTATAACTGTTGTGATTTTTCTTCTATGGGCAAAGAAAATTCTGCATAAACTTCAAGGAATGATGCCAATTTATTCTCCTTTAGAAAAATAAAATGGAGGCGGAGATTTTCAAGCACCACAAACGAGATATGTGATTGCGGACTTGCGCCGCCGACTTGCTATCAGCACCATTGAATCACGGCAATCAATAGGATGATCTGTCAAGTTATTGGTTACCTTAAGTATATAAAGTTCTAAAATACTCAAAGCGTCATAGAATTAAACGGTCTAAAGAGTAAGAGCTACGAAAACTTTATAATATCTGAAAAAACCGTGTCAATAATTGGTCTGTTGTACAGTTACCTGCAGAACCTGAGAAAAGAAACTAAATTTAAGAGGTTTGATAAGGAATATCAATGTCAAATTTAATGAGTGTCACACCAACCTTGTTGGAACAAATTCACAACATATCACAAGGAAATTAAAGGAAATTTAATGATTTAGACGACTGATAACTGAGAAAACGCTATGGAACGTCTCCGATATAACCTCAACAATGAGCTAACTCCAAATAATAACAAATGAACATAACCTAACCTGGCCGTCTTGCCGCCCGGCGCACGTGAATTTCAATTTCATGTGTGAGTGAATGATGTGATTACTACTTATTTTACAATAATTATTCTATCACTATATCCAAGAGTAGTTTAACTCCATGTTTAACTCTAATCATCAGTGAATCTAGTGAATACAGTGTTCTGTGAATGAAGGTTTTAAGCTTATTTGCTGGTACACTGTCTAAAGTGGTTCATGGTGCTAATTCGCCTTTACGAAACTTTAGCTCATCGGTCATGGCAAAGAGTAAATTTGAGTATGTAAAAGGCTTTGAAGAAGACAGGAAATGCTTACCAAATTGTTGGATAGTTGTACGCATAGACGGAAGAAGTTTTACACGATTTTCTGATGTTCACAAATTTGAAAAGCCAAATGATCGTAGAGCATTGGAACTAATGACTCGTGCAGCCTCGTATGTTATGGAGGAATTAAAGGAAATAAGTCTCGCTTTCGGCACTAGTGATGAATACAGTTTCATTTTCCGGAAAGATGCGCAGCTGTACAACAGGCGACGGGATAAGATAATGTCCACTGTAAACAGCCTCTTTTCCTCTGCTTTTGTTTTTCATTGGACTAGCTTTTTTGGTTTTGTGAAATTATTATATCCACCTGCATTTGATGCTAGAGTAGTATTATATCCAACTGATGCTAATTTACGCGACTACCTAAGTTGGAGGCAAGCTGATGTTCATATCAACAATTTGTACAACACAGCATTCTGGACCTTAGTAAAGAAAGGGAACCTCACCCCACAACAAGTAAGTTTGACTGAATCTCCCTTGACTTTTCATCACTTATTAGGTGCGTTGTCGAAGTAAACTTTCCATTTGCGTTGGGTTGCTCAACGCTAACGGATATCATGTGACCGTTGATTTACCCGTTGGGAAACACGTTGTCGGTCATCTCTGTTGACTGAAAACTGTTTTTTTTTAGTGTGACACCGCGTGCACAATTACATTTAGAGGTTAGCTCAACGCTCTCAACCACCTCCTGAGACCGATGACTCGTTGACTTCCGTTTGGTAAACAGTCCAGGACATTGGGCACTCCAAATGGAGTCAATCAATGCCGAGCGTTTGGAATAGGGTAATTCCGCTGCCCAACGGTCCCAAACAGTTTACATCGACAACGCAGCTATTTTACCTGTATTTTTAAGGATTACTTGTTTCCAAATAGGAGCATAAGACGCTTTGTAATGTTCGCGTGAGGACTTTTCTGACCAAACAGCTTATACCCATGTTAATGTTGCTAAGATTGTATGTACATTCAAGGGCTTTTTTTTCCGAACCTCAGAGGATCGCTACGGAACGCATCTTTCCTTATCCTGTTCCACCGCCACATTCCAGCCCGTTTCATCTGTTCCAGTGGAACGCTTGGATCGCTCCTCTGAGGTGGGTTGAGGCTGGTTGAACCAGCCTGAACCGCAAAGATCCCGATTCATTGCATTCCACGGATAAAAAAAAAAGCCCTTCAACTGTCTAGTCAGTAGAGAGCTGTAGGCTTTGTCCTGAAATTTGCCTCAAATTTTCTTTCCATTTTTCTGAATATTTAGGTATGCAGAGATTCATAATGTGAGGAATTTCGGACACGGGACAATTGTGAGTAAAAACTAGGAAAAGTTGCATAATCTAGCGACATTGACATGAGTGTAAACTTTCTGGTTGTAAAGGCACTCTTATTTTCTTTTGGCCTGAAGATGAGGCATTGCCTTGTCAATTTGTTTAACATCAATAAAATATTAAATTTTGGCAGCAAAAAACGTAGGAAAAGTATCTTGCTCTTTAAGTATCTCTCCTTTAAAACAAGACGTCTTGTTGCAGGTGTTTTTTTTTTTTTTGCAAAGGTAGAACCATGTATGAAATGCAGGAGCCTATGTTTAATTCATGCTAATTTAGCAGGTATGATGTGATCTAGTTACCAATGCTAATTTTTGAAATTGAAATGTCCACTTAATGTCTTTTTTATCATCTTTTGCAGGCTCAAGAACGCTTGAAAAACACCTTAGCATCTCACAAAAACGAAATTCTCTTCAAGGAATTTGACATTAATTACAACAATGAACCTCCACTTTTCCGAAAAGGTACTACATTGGTGCGAAAATTAGTGCAGACTCCTCCTGACAATAAATTGAAACAGTTCATTATCCCCCTCAATGTGGATATCATTGGAGAAGAATTTTGGAAAGAGAACCCAGAGATCATAGGTATGAAATCAATCCAAATTTATTCCAAGAAAGGCGATGAAGTAGGTTATATGGTATCCAGCAAGCTACCTACCACCCATGAAAACATCGAGCCTACCGTCCCACAGAACCAAGAGCCATCGAGTGCATGAAGTTGCAAATAAGTAATTTTCTCTAGTTCAGAGTTCTTCTTTTACCTTAAAGGAAAGGGACTTATGATACAAGGTATTGGTATTTCATGATAATTTAAGATTTCTATCATTGTATCATGCTCATAGGAATAATAATTGAATGAAGACATGGGAAGAAGCGGAGGCTCTAAAACTCACTGTACATCCTAGACGTTATGAAGAACAGATATCCAAGCAAATGAGTTTTAACACTTCCTCCATTTTCACATGGCTCCATTAGATTCTGTCTCCCTGCTGATCATTCATCAACAGTGAAACTACTACATTTCTTGGTTTGTGACGTTGCAGATTTCCTGCTGCACCTCACTTTTCAAGTGGAAAACTATTTAAAGTCATTTCTTGAAAACTTCCATGATTTTTTTGGCTGTTTGAAGAAAACTCTGTGCAACTTCGAGGAATGATATTGATTTGCTCTGGCCTTCAGAAAAATAAAATGGGAGTGGAGATTTTTAAACACCGCAAACTGAAGTACCTGTAAAGCGAGAGTGTAAACAGGTGTGAAAATTCAAAAATCCACTAGGCCGTCACTGATGTCTCCACCAATGAAATTAGGGCCGAAAAAGGCAGCCAACTTATTCAAATTATCCAAAACGATTTATTATTACAATTGGTGTGATCCATTGTTTATGAAGCACGTATTTGACTCAATTCTTTGATAAATTGACTCATTTTTGGGAAGAACGCTCTTTTTTGAACATTCCTGGCCATCTTTGTTTGATATTAGAATCTGAAGATTGGTAAGGCAATTTTGTGTGCGAGAAAGTTGGCTGCACATTTGGGCCCTAAGCTCTTCATGAAACGAGCTGTTCATACTCTGGCTAAACAGGCATTCTAATGTGAACAAGTTATGTGGTCTGGTAGTTTCGCCATTGTTATGTTACTTACTCCTTCACAAATAAATCACAAAGTAAGTAAGGTAAAATAATTAGATTAAGTTCAATTTTTCGAAGAAAGGGAAGCATTTTCACATTATGCCTTTCAGGAAGTCTGTCCTTTGGCTAGATCTTCGAAAACAGTTTAAAAGCTGTGGTTTTGAAGTTTTGGTGTCCTCTTGGCACTTAGAGAAATCTAGCAACTTTAGTGAGTTAGAGATTTTAGATTCTAAAGGATCCTCATTCACCAAGGATAAAGTCTGAATGATCCATTCTTAGCCTAAAGTAAGTCTATTTGAGGTTTCTATGAACTACCTGTGCGATTATTAGAAAGGCCTTTTTCATATTTAATTTACTGAAATATTTTGTGAGGGTCTGTCAAGATCCCCTACTTATGAAGCTAATGAAACTGAGTGAGGATGCCATCATATCTGTTGCTCAATTTATTTAATTTTGCAAAATCGAGAGATAACCTCTAGAATATTTTTAAAACTCAAATTAAAGCTAGCTTTTTGTGTGTATAATCTTAATTAATGTGGCTGGGGAGGATGATGACATCAGCAATGTTTTATTGTTTTACATTTTACCAGCAGTTTCATGAAAACTTATGAATTGGAAAGATCCAATGTTGACTTTCCTTCATATTTTGATATCACTGGAGATAGGACTTATCCTCTGGGTTTCTATTGGCTATGGCCTTGATCATGCTCAGTGGATAATTTTTTCCCGTCACTCATCATCACCTTCTGACCAAAGTATTTCAAGCAACATTTGAACTTCGACGCTATGTCTCCAGACATCTTAGTACTGTTTTAATATTGCCTTAAAACTTTTGCACATACTTTCATGAAAGTTCAGGGATTAATGTTGATAACCAAATAAATATCAGGCAAACTTGTTTTTAAAATTTCATTAAAATTGCTGTTCACAAGTTTTTGCTAAAAAAATTGGAAAAAGTTTAAGAAATTTGGCAACATAATTCCGAAGCACAAATGATGCTTGTGATGCTTTGGCAAGAAGGTGACGATATGTGATTGTAAGCACAGTTTGCTGATATTGTAAGAAAGTGAATATTTTCCGAAATTTTCTTATACACAGCTTAGAATTGTGCTTTATGTAATAAGACTATACAAAGTGTCACTATACTGTTTTCAAAACAGTTGATTGTTAATTTCAATGATTTTTCGTAAAGCGATATCTTTAATGAAGTCATTTATCAGTGTCAGAACAGTTAGAATCTTCAGTGTCTTTCAGTCAAATTTTGTACCTATTTTGATGAATAGAATTATTTTGGTGAAAAAAATCATTGTACAAGAACTCTTTTTTCTCTCTCTATCTGCAAGAAAAATAATTATTTTTCTATAATGGTTTCCTCACTTAATTAAAGTGTCCTTTTTAAACTTAAACACCAAATTCTGAAGAATTGCCGCAGAATGTAGAAAAGCACCCAAAAAATACAGATTCAGAGATCTTCATTTTTACACCTAAGTACTCAAGGAAGAGGTCGGTCCAATAAAATGAATGAAATGGAATCTCTCAGCAGTTCAGAGGGCTGATTTTTAACTTCTTCAGCTTGTTAGATAGCTGAGAACAACACAGAAACATCCTCTTTTCATTGATAGTTTTGAAGGAATAAGACCCTGAACTTACTTTTTGGAACAACCCTTCTTGTAATGTTAATATTTTATATAAGAGAATAAAGTAATAGAATTGTTTGAAGAGAGCATTGAGCTCCTGGTTTATTGAACTTAAGGGTTTTCTTATAAAGATAAAAACTATACAATTAATCACTTAATAATGAATAAAACAACAGGCGCTATTCTTGAATCGCAGAGGTAACAAACCGTGATTAACAACTTACCCTAGATTACTGGTACAGGAACTCGTGAACAGTTTTTTCATTTGGACAGAGTTCTTAATAACACATGAATATATGTTTAAGGCTCATAAATTATCTGATTATAATTGCTCCTAAATATACATGTAAGAAAGTTTCCGACTGAACTGAATCAAATTTTTATGAAAAATCAACATTTTGGAGTACATATTACATATGATTATGACAGAGGTGACTACTAAATGTTTTGATAGAATAACAGTTAATTTTCAGGGGGTGCAATTATTCAAAAATTATTCTAAGTTCACCTAACTAGAAACTTGTTTGTTTAATCTGCATTTAAAAGCCTCGATTAGTTTCAAAAAGTTGAGTTTTTAAATAGTTTGTTTCAATGAATTCTAAACTTGAAGTCGTGCATTTTCCATGCAGTGATTCGTGTTTCACCTTGATGCCTAGGTACTTAGGATTCAAGACGATTTTAACATCAATCCCCCCCCCCCCCCCCCCAATTTACAAGAAGGGTAGAATCATAATCAATCAATTTAATGTGAATTGAGAAAATGCAGAACATGGTGCGCACATTCCATTACTGTTTTAAAAACTTCTTTGAAGGATTACCTTTGCGAGACATGGTAATTGCACTTAGGCGGGACAAATTCATCAGATAATTGATTATGAGAAATTTCTATAAAATCGGTTTTTATTGCATAAAATTATCTTGTAGACTTCATGCAAAAACAATACTTGGTAAGGGGAGCTACTGATGAATAAATGCTTTTGCCCATAGCAAGATATGCTAAATATACTTCATTAATTTGTGTTAAGACACAATAAGTGTTTTACAATACCTTTAAAAAAAAAATCGAAACATTGTGAAGACAGTAGATGGATTTATAAAGTACAAAAAACACTCAGCACTTCCTCTAAATAATTGTTACTGAACTTTCAAAAATTTTCTCAGCTGTCACTTGATAACCGTTCTAGCAGAGGCGCAAAAACTTGAGCAACTTACATACTTTGAAAGATCACTGATTTGTCTCACAGAATCTGGTTGATGAAGGTACTTCAACGCAAAGGCTAAAAATACATAAGTATAGTACTGTCACATTTATTTACAAAAAATAAATGAGAAATTAATCAGTGGAAAACCATTGCTACTTCATCATTGCATTCTACACAAGCTGCTCAAAAAAATTGTTGCAATTCTATTTTTGTTTCATACTTGGGAAAAAGTCTGAGTTTTCAACTATTAATGAGGTGTCTGCCAAAGTATCATAAAAGGAGGGGAAGGAGCACATGAAGAGAGGGATTGTCTCAAAATTTTCGGGCTTTAGACCAGGTGGAGTAGCGTATCGATCAAAGCAGAATGAAAATGGAAAAATTTGGCCCAGCCTGCTACTGTGGCATAATGGTGGTCAGCCGACCAGTAATTCAACTTTTCATAGCTTTGAATTAGCTAATCAAAGGAATAAAACATATTAGAACAATTGAGCAAAAACAGATTTCTGAAAAATTGTAATTGTGAGAGACCCACCTTTTATTCAATTAAAAATACTTAAAGGGAATATAGAGCTCACACTAAATAAGTTGTCACTATGAAACTGAATTCCACAGAAACACATCAAGTTTGGACCAAGGAAAAGAGGTTCGATGTTTCATTCCTTCATAAGACTAATGTCAAGAGCAAAGTTTCATGACTTATTTTCACTTTCAAAACACTTTTTCTTGACTCTGAATTGTTGACAGGAAAAAATTCACGACTAGTTGAATTCAAAACTAATCTCAACTGCTATTAAGACTGTTTCAAAAAGGCGACTTGGTGTGTTCCTGTTCAAATCGTTGAAATTTTAGAATATTTTAAAGGATTAGCTGTCCACAGCCCAGACCAGAGAGCAAATACAAGACTCAAGATGGTGAGTTTTCTACCTTTCTACCTGGTCAAGGCCAATCACAGCCTTCAGTAACACCCCTTTTTAGGTCCAGTGAACTAACTACCTATTGAGAGACTTAAGTCCCTTCATCACACACACAAAAAAAGAAATGGAATAGAAATTCACATATAAACAGTAGAAAATTACACAAGTAAATAAATTACAAATCCTATTAAAAAAGTAATGTCAAAGTATGTGCTATGCTCCCATAATTAGTGACAAAACTGTTAGCACCTGTAGGGTGGTTCAAAATTAGTAGAAAAACCTTTTCTTAAAATATTTTGTGCAAATAGTCTTATTGTCTTCCCAATGATCTTCAGATGACTCGTGGTGGAAATTTTTAGCTTTCAAATTGGTTTCAAATATTGTAAATATCTAGAGGAACTACTGTTGTTAATAAAAAACGGTTTCAATTAAAATTTTGGAGCAAATTGGATAGCAAGTCGTGAAACAACTCTCCCTACTTAATAATGAATCATGTAAGGATCCTCTCCTCTACAAGGCTTTTTCCCAAGTTGCATTTTTTCAGATAAAAATGCATTTGAAGTCGCAAGAAAATGCTCCAGGTACAATTTTAGAGTTTTAAATGAAAAGTTATTCTCTTTTTCCAAACTTTGAGATACCGAGAAGATTCCCGTTTTGGAAAAATTCTACAGAATTCATCGGTCAAAATGTTGCTGTAAAATTGATATGAAAGTTACAATAAAATTATGAGAGAACTTTAAGATCTGATCCTTTAAAGAAAAGTTTTTTCTATCTATTTTGAAACGCCAAATTCAATTACACCCTTTTCAGTTGCCACACAATTAGGATAGCTTCATTATCCTAAAATTTAGCACATTCAATGTTTTACCCGTTTAACCCAAATGTATTTCTTATAACTTAGAATGCCCAGTAGCTTGAGGGCAGGCAGGTATTACCTGGAAAAGGTAATCGATCCTGAACCTCTCCTGTAAAAAATAGGGTAGTCTCTAGGTTTCAGTAATAAGTGGTTGCGGTCTCCCCAAAAATTTCTGCGCTCAAATCTATGATCAAAAGGTAGTCCACGGTCAGGCATATGAATGTCTTGTTCCACCATTTGTGCATCTAATTCGAGCATCTGCAAACAAGAATATTTATTTATTTATTTATTTATTACATTTTGATACACGGAGCCGTGAGGCTATAGTATAGGTCAATTCATGTACAATAAGTAAAGTTTTTTTTAATCAACTAAAAAGTATTAAATTTCTAAGATAACAATCCGAAAGCACAGAATATTGTTTACAAATTTCGAGAGAGGGCTAGAATTATCTCTGTAGTACCAAGAGAAGCAGAGTCAGCTATTCAACCAGGAGGGTGGACTGGGTCATACCATTCAGCAATTCATCGATACTATAGTAAGCATTTTTTAGGAGGTGTTCCAAGAGCTTACTTAGAAAATATTGAACACGGCCTTCACGAAAAAGAGATTTTAGTTCCCAAGGCAAGGCATTAAATAATTGGATAGAAGAATACTTTACGCTTCGCATTGTTGAAGTCAGCCTGATCTTTGAATTTTTTATGCTCTTAAATCTGCTATTATAAGAGTGGGAAGGACAGAGATACAGAGAATACAAAAACCAAGGTGAAGATCAGAATTTTGCATCATCCAAAAATGTGTTCAATGGGGATCTAAAAAATTTGTAATCCAAAATCAAAAGAAAACCCTGCCTGAATGCTCAATGCTGATATATTTTGCCCACAGCTCTGATGCAAGTGTATAGAGCGCATCAGGTTGATACACATTGAGCTAGAGGGTCTACGGTTCGTGATACCTAGAGACAAGAGACCCTCCACTGGCCTCTTGGCAACAGGTGGAAACTTTTACTTTCAGAGATTCAAGAATTCCTTATGGACAATTATAAGGGAGCAACAGTCATCACTCTTACTTTGGCTGTTGACCTACCAGACCTACATACATGGGGGATGATGAGCTTCAGGTGACGTCATGAGCCAAACAAGTTTCTAAAACTTTGGCTTGTTTGTAAAAGGAAACTACCAACACGTTCTGAACCGTCAATCATGTAGGTAGGTCAGTAGAATGCTGAAGTAAAAAGCTTCATCTCCGTTTCCTACATTGCAGACTTTGTCTCGTACTTTACTTTTGTTTGGAAAAATAGTCAATGTAGGCAATTTCTGGAAAACATACTCGGTTGTGCTCTTGTGAGGAGAATTTTACGTAAGCAGAATTTTCTGTGTAAATTTTATGCTATAAACTTAGCTTGTTTCTCTTCGAAAGATGAGGTAGAAGCAAAAATTCTGAAATACTGCAATGGAGCTACACAGTTTGGCACTTTAGCCATCAATACCTCTAATTTAAGTTTTTTTGGCATTTTGTTCCCTTTCCCCATTAACAGTTACATAAAAAGCTAGGTGTACCCTCAAGGTTGCACAACTACTGAAGCTTTCAGCAGTTTCATAGAAAGTCTGTGAGAACAAACCTGCATTGGGATGTTTCTGTAATCTGGAGGGCCTCTATCCAACAAAATGTGTTGGTCAAGGTTGTTGCGCCTGTTCCTTCTATCTTGTATGATATTCTGTTTCACCATTTTGACCGGTCTACCAGTAACAGGAATGGGAGGGGGAGGCACACGCGCAATAATCGGATTTGGTAGAGGTGGTGGCTCCATCTCCTCCTTATTCACCGTGGGAAGGTGGTTAGGAACAAGGTACCCCACATCCTCTTCTTTCTTATGACAAATCTGTATTGACTTCATTCCAATAATTTCTGGATTCTCCTTCCAAAAAGGCTCTCCGATTATGTCTACAGTCAGTGGGAAGATGAATTCTTTCAATGAGCCATCGGGAGGAGTTGCGACTAGTTTCCTGACTAGTGTGGTTCCCTTCCGGAATAAAGGTGGCTCCAAGTTGTAGTTGATATCTAATTCATTCATGAGGATCTCAGTTTTTTGTGTTATAGATGTGTTTTTGATTCTTTCTTCTGCCTGTAATGAAAGAGAAAAAAGGATGAATGATAAGTATGATAGGATGAAATGATTAGAGTGTACACAAGGTAAACTTAATTGTGTTTTATTCTTATTTGGTTGCTCAAGAATCTACTTTTAAGAGTAGCTGAGCAGGACATTTTTGACCATATAGCTATCAAGGTGACGTAGACAATGCTCATTGGCGCAGCTAGAAAAATTTAGAAGGGGAAGCCACATTCACTCCTGAAGAGAGTCCACTGGTATTGAGCAGCTACAGACGATCGCAATTTCTCGGGAGGGGTGGGGGGTCTTCTTGCTCTGTTTGTGACGAAATGAGGCAGCACAGTCAAGAATGTTTCGAAAATTCCATTTTTCAAGATGTTAAGATCATTTTCAGGGATGAAAAATTTAGATTTTATTGAGGAGGAACGTCATCTTCCTTCTTCATATCATGAGAGGGGGTCAAATAGTCAATTTGGTGAAAATGGAAGGTCAGCAATTGACCGAAACATTAAAATTGCAAGTTTCAAATTGCTTTTACTTAAGTATGAATACAAAAAAACTGCTGAAGTACCGCTCATTTTCTTCTTGGTCTCTCTATGGTAGCTGATAAATGTGCCCTAAGACACTTTGTTTCTTAGGTTACTTTGTAAAGTGTATTGGTCACAAAGAGATTTAAAATTCACAGTCAAACACTGAACAACTGGGCATTTCAGAATGTCAACTACAAGCCTATCATCTTGCTAAAGTGAATTCAATAAATGGACTGTGTTAGTTAAGACTTACTTGGTGAAAATTATATTTCTTCTTCAAGACAAGGGCCCAAATAGTGGTGCTGTATAAGTTCGATAAATGCACGTCTGCTTGTCGCCAGCTGAGGTAGTCTCGCAAATTTTTGTCGGTGGGAAATAATATTATCCTGGCATCAAATGAAGGTGGATACAGCATTTTGGAAAATGGAAAAAAACTATTCCAATGGTAGACAAAAGATGTGGAGAATAGGCTGTTGACAATCGAGAGGATTTTGTCATGCCTTCTATTATACAGTTGTGCATCCTTGCGGAACACAAAACTGTATTCATCACAGGCGCCATAGGCTATTGTAATTTCTCGCAGGTCTTCCATCACACTGGATGCAGCCCTTGTCATTAATTCTAATGCTCGCTTATCATTAGGTTTTTCAAATCCATGCAGTTCAGCAAACCTTTGAAAATTTCTACCATTGATACGGACGACGATCCAAGAGTTTGGCAGGCACTTAACATGCTCTTCAAAACTTCTAACATATTCAAACTTGCCTTTTGACATTGTGCCTGACAGAGATGTTCAAAAACAGAAATCTCGTGCAAAAGTTACTTTTCCTTTCGAAGAGAACTTTAAGCTGTCACTTAACTAAGTGAATGCCCAAACATTTTCTGCAGGACTGTCATTTCAGAATGGAGTAATTGCAAACGCTTGAGAACATACTGAACTGTTTCCTCACCAGTTTGAACATAATTTCACACATAAATTATGGTGGTTGCACATTGATAACGATTAATATGAGTCAGCAACCTAAGGAGGTCAAATCAGTGGAATTATCACAAATAATACAGAGAAAATCTTCTTACACTTGGAAAAGTTCGTACCTTTAAATTTACAAAAACATGGGGTGTGCAAGTGTAAGTATCCCTATCCTATCTTATCACAGGCTGTCTTGTCGGCTGCATACTACAGCATTAGCTTGAAGAAATGTCTACAATAAAGTCTGAGAATTGGTCAATAGCAGTGTATTATGAATAAAAATTTAGTTGCAGTAAAGGGACGATATTTAATGCGACTGAATCACATCACCGAGGAAGAATCAAATTTTCAGTCTCACAACTTCACTACTTCAGAACCTAACCTAACTGAACTGAAACGTAAACAAAACATATCGAAACCATTCCCGAAAATAACCATTAAACAGCAACAAAACAACATAACCTGCAAAATTTTTATTCATCATCGCAATCGGAATTCTGCAAACTGATTACTTTCCTCTCTTTCGGTTGTGATTTTCCACTTTTTCAACAAATTCGAAATTTCACTATTATATCTCTTTCATTTCCGACTATTCATATCGAATTTTGTGTTCGAAGTTCCCTAAAACACCCATTACGCTCCAAATGTTGATTAGTCTGTTACCCTCTTCCTTCTGAAAAAACTACTGTTATTGCGTTTTTCAAGTTTTCAATGTCAATCCTAGTTATTTCTTTATCCCTAATTTCTCTCGTCACCCAACTGTGAAATAATGGATCAGCAATCAAACAGGTACCAGTACTCTCGTTTACTTCTAAAATTACCGTGTCATTTTCAAGCGCCTCGAGTATTGATAAGATTTGATACCTGAACTTTGGTCTATGAGCATATCTGTACTTACTTATTATCATCCGTTGTTTCTTAGGTTTGAAAACTGTCAGGGGCAAAGTTTAAGTTGTAAAACAACTATGATCAATAGATTACAAGACGAGAGTTTAATAAGTGAGGAAGTTCAATTGTCTTCCAGGACAAAATGCGGCCTCTCCAAATTTTGATCTGAAAAACCTAAATTTTATCAACTTTTAGTCACTAATCAAGTGGAAATTTTCTGCATTACGAGCTGATGTTCACCGAGATTATTGATAGCAGGTCTGTTGCCGTACTGATTTTGCCAGAGGGTAACTGTCTCATGGAAGTTCCACCAATGCTCGATGATGAACTCACTTTTTATTCCCACAGTTTCAAATCCTTCTGATTTCTCAGTATCTTTTTACCTAAGAAAATCCTCTAAATTCTACTGAAATTCTTAACTTAACCCATCCCTCATTTCTCATTATCTGTCTTTCCCAATTAAACAATGTCTGACAAATAAAGTGAGAGTGTTTTACATCGATAAGAGTTTTGTAGTAAACTGCACAATTATAAATTCTTATGTAACCTTTAGGCATTAAGGGAAAATGTCAAAAGTATCAGGAAAAAATTGTCAAGTCATCTTTTTTGCTTTTTAAGTAAAATGGGTTTGATGTTTCAAACAACAAATTTTGCGTGGAAACTATCTCTATTAATGTATTGTTAACAATCTGGCATATCTTCAATTGGACGTATTTCTATCAAACGGAACTATGTACATTAAGACATGAGCCCTGGGACCCATAAGAATATTTGAATAACAGGGCTCACGTCATTATGCACATAGTTCCGTTTGACAGAAATACGTCCAATTGTCAGGGAATTATACAGATATACATCCAAGAAATGTCAGGGCTTTTCATTTTCCAAATTTAATGGCAACCCTGGAACAAAAATCAGCTACTTACTTAACCCAAATTTTTTGCTTTTCCAGGTTTGGATCAAATTTAGAAGATAACACCATACCTGACAATGATGGTAAAGAGCTCAATGGAAACAATGTGAAACGTATGAACCCTCAAGACAAACGTACAAAACGAGGAAACAAAAAATCTGCGAGACACTATGATGGAAATTTTGTTGACATCAACAACATGTCGCAGTTCACACCTAGTCATTGGACAATGAACCACCCGCACCCACAAAGGCAGCATCTCTACCCAGCCATGTCTGATCCAAGTGTTTGCAGTTACCAGATTCCAATTAGTTTTCCTATGGAGTCAGTGTCATTTCCTTGCTACCCTGTCTACCAATCACCGGTTATACCTGAGATGCGGAAACAGTCCCATTCATCTCCTAGACGGCTTCCTTCTCAATCGCGAATCATTAATAACACCCATTTACGCCAGTCTGAAAATTACACCAGTCTCCCACCTGTTCCTCCTCCGGAAGCCCCAGAAGATCATCAGCGCCGATTCAGTGACCCTGGTAAGTATTTATGTGCCATTTCAACGTAAATAGAATTAATAGGCATCGTTTACCTTTTTAACATTAGAGGCGCGTTGTTAAAGTAAACTTGTCCGATTTCGTCTGGTTTTTTTGTTTGCAAATGCAACATAATCCTTGCGCTTTAGTCCCGTCCCCCTTCCGTCCCTACAACTGTTCCCAGGCAACCATTATTTGAGACCATCTAACTCAGGTCGCCTGGCCGGGAATCAAACCCGGGACTTCCCGATCTCATAGCTTTTGCTACAGCCACTACACCATAGGAGACCAACAACCCAATTATATTATATATTTTAATTTATCCTCTGAAAGCACAAAGTGAATTAAGCGCCTAAGAATTTTTCTGAGTTTTTTAAACCCCAAATAGCAAAGAAACCTGCTTCGAAATGGCCAAAACTGAGGCCAGTTTGAACCAATATTTTTAGCTAGCTCTGATGATGTAGCCGGGGGAGAGAAATAGCATTTACTAATTAACTGAATTTAGCATCGTCTTACTACGTCAACTTGACTGTCAAATTTTGATCAATCGGATCTTAATTAGCTTTTTCTCCATTGGAAATTAATTTTTAAACTTTTAATGGAATTTCAGGTTTTTTTTCCACAAATTTTACATGGGAATAACAATTCTTTAATTCTGTAAAAATTCCTTGCCACTGCCCCATCGGATGAAGGAATATTTCTTTAATAAAAGAACAACTTAATTTGGGGAAAAGGCTGCAAATAAAGAACAAAGAATAAACAAAACCCGGAACGTTTCAAAATCGTTACAATTTCATTGTCAACCGGAAAATAAATTAAAAACAAAAACAAGCCGTCGCTACGCTGTTATTGCGAGACCGAGACTCAATATTTTCGAGAATATTTCTTTCTTTTACCCAATTAACTATCTTACGCAACTTTATTTACTCTTGAGCCACTTGACCACAGGTAAGTTTCACCTGTTGTTCATGGAATACATATTTAATGCTCAAGATGGAAAGGAGACTGGGGTCAAGAAGACTGTTGCACCCTTTTTGTTTTTTTACTTAATAAAGACTTCTGTCACGAAAGTGTTATATGTCGGGGGAGGGGGGTGTTGAAAAATCTGAAATTTTATGGGTGGCCTTTAAACAGTCAGTCTCACTGACCTTCACCCTTCAAACTGAATCTTGCATCCATTTTCTCTGCTCTTATTTTTTCTAGAAGAAAAGAAGTAATCAGTAGTGTGGCATCCTTGTAATTAAGGGATGCGTTAGGTACATCTTCTACCTTTATTGCCCTGAATACCTTAATAATTCAAATGATAAGTTGCGTAAAGTTTCAAAATTTGATGTTCGATTTTCTATTCAGGTCTTGGAAACGTCGATGACTCAGACTTAGAATCATCAACGTGCGGTTCTGATGACTCAGTCCCTCTCAGCAATTCCAAACTGATGGATCAGCTAACGGCAGTAAATAATCAAGTCCAACGGTTGAGTACGCAGCTTTTTCAGACGCAAAGCGAACTGGATGAATTGAAGTTAGACATGGTTTCAGTGAAAAATTCGCTCGCTTCCAAATATGAACAGCCTGGCTTGTTATCTGGTAAAATTTTATTCTTGTAAATTTTCCATTACTCAATATTATTTGATTGAAGATGTCAAAACATAACCATCCACATCCTGACCTAGATGACAACTGTACGTATTCATGCCTAAAAGACTGATTTTCATGAATTAAATCAGTAGGAGCCATTTAACCTGCAAATCCTGTGCACACAGCTCTTTTCTTTTCACTCAATTTCACACAGTTCTTTTTGGCATAAATATGTCCAATTGGCCTCATGTAACTCAAAATGCAGTGTTTTCCACCATACTTAATATAATGTCAATAGTCTACATTTTGATCTTGAAATTGGAAAATTTTAAGTATGAGTTTTTTGCATGACCTTTGTATAACTAAGTATTACTTGAATAATTGTTTTTAATGAGAAAATTGTCATTTGTCACAAATGAAAAATTAACACCTTTAATAATTCGAGTACCCATATAATCTTTTTCAAAGTAATTTCTCCTAATGTTGATACATTTTGGCTGCAGTGGTGTGGCGTGCTTTGCGATATATCGATTGATCTGCTATTTAAATCTAGGGAAAGAATCGATAATCAGGGTGTTTGCAACAAACACCTTAATAATCGATTCCTTACCACAGCCTCAAATAGGGAAATATCGATAATGGACCATTCAAGCCACGCTACTGTTTGGCGGAACCCATCTTGATTGCAAAAACCTTTTTTGGGCCCCTTCAGTTTTTTGAGCTCTGCTAAGTTTAAATTGTAAAATAAATAAATAATTTTTATTGGTATGTATAGCCACTAATAGGGGCTCTGGCTCAAATAGAGTTGCACAAGTTAAAACATAATTAATTTGCATATAATTAACATGAGAGTTTACACAGGGTCCAACAGAAAATACATAGGTTGTCCCAAAAGTACTGCACGTTTTTTTTTTTTTTTGGACGAACAGTAGTAGATATCAAAATGCGGTTTGTGTAGTCTTAAAGACCGGCTAATTACCGATAAAACAAGACAAATCCGAGCTCTTTAAGTCAAAAAATGACCAAGTTACAGTGTTTTGAAAATGACTTGTAGAAGGGACCCCTACAGGATTTTCAGCTTCTTTTCTGGAAAAAAAACAAAGAGTTGATTGTTTTTTTTTTTTTTTGGACGAACGGTAGTAGATATCAAAATGCGGTTTGTGTAATCTTAAAGACCGAGCAATTACCAATAAAACAAGACAAATCCGAGCTCTCTAAGTCAAAAAATGACCAAGTTACAGTGTTTTGAAAATGACTTGTAGAGGTGACCCCTTCAGGATTTTTAGCTTCTTTTCTGGAAAAAACGAAGATTTGATTAATCAAAAATTCTACAGAGAAATCGTCGGATCGAATGAAGTTGGCAACATGGTATCAGCCCAGACCTTGCACCCTGCGATTTTTGGTTATTCCCTACGTTGAAAAAGGGCTTAAGAGGCAGGAAGTTTAACTCCATCAACAAGATAAAAAGAGCTGTTGAAACTTTCTTAAAGAACATCAGGCAGGAGGAATTCGAAAAAACATGTTTAAGGAAGTTGGAAGAACGGTTGCGGCGCTGTGTGGCAAGTGATAGAAGGTATTTTGAGAAGGAAACTAGTGTCCAGTGGTCCAGTGAAGAAGAGTAAATGCTATTAATCTTGGTAAGATTCTGCAAAATTGATTTAATAAAACCACTTGAATCCTTGATTCTTTGTTTTTTTTCCAGAAAAGAAGCTGAAAATCCTGTAGGGGTCCCTTCTACAAGTCATTTTCAAAACACTGTAACTTGGTCATTTTTTGACTTAGAGAGCTCGGATTTGTCTTGTTTTATTGGTAATTGCTCGGTCTTTAAGACTACACAAACCGCATTTTGATACCTGCTACCGTTCGTCCAAAAAAAAAAAAAAAAAAAACGTGCAGTACTTTTGGGACAACCTATGTATACCATAGTATGCCTTGTCTCCTGGTTATAACTTAAGTTGTTTTAAAAATATGTTTGGGGAGCCCTCTGTGAAATTATTCTCATTCCCTTCCTTAGTGAGTTGAAAAGAGGTACAGCTTTATTTGTCATCAGGTTTCCCTCCTTGAATGAAACTTATTCACTGCTCATAAAATTGTGGCTGGTTGAAAAGCCTTGATTTTAGGACTTCTTTTTCCTAGGAAGAGCTCTTGATTGGATACACTCATTTCATCATGGTAAAACACCGTCGAAAACAAAATCTCTGGGTACACCTATTTCTCAGTGCTCACTTTCTGTCAATTTTTTTTCCAGAGATGATTGGTGAAATCAAAAAAGCTGCTGAAATCAGAGAAAAAGCATTTCTTTCTCAAATATCTAGTTTTATCTCTTCAGTGAATTTAAAGGTAAGTGAATTATTAAGGAATTTTGGGAATCGCTATGATTTAATAATTAAAATACTGTAAAGTAATAGATCTGCCCATCACAACAATGGTCCATTAGATAGTGTAGAAATGAAAGTACCCTGCGGAGGGCTTGTTTCCTTGTGAAAGTTTAATGCAAAACATGTAAGACTTCTTAGAAATCTCCAAAATCAACTGTAAAGTGAGAAATAGTATAGTATAGTATAGTCTACTCACATTCAATGTAAACATCTTAATAATGCATAGGAAGACCAAAATCAGACCGTTGAAGAAGAGCCTATAGCAAAATTTCCTAAGGTGTCTCATAAAAAATCCTTCCTCCCCCTTATGCATATTACCTAAAATAACTCTTTTCTTGTGAAACACATCCAAATTTGTTCAGGATACAACTGAATTTAGTAGATTTTGGTTTTTTAGGCTGTTGGAAGTTTGAGTTTGTCGAAGTCTAAGTCTGCAAAATGCCAATTTTTTAATTACCAGTCGAATTTGGACATTCTCAATACATTTGCTCTAACTGTACTCTCCATGAACTGTGATGAGATTCTAGTGTTGTAATGCTTCATTTCTAACCTCGTCTGGTGGTCCACTACAGGGAGGACAAATCTCTATATTTTGCCAGTTAGCTTTCTGCCCTTTCAATTTTTCTGAATTTTACTATCAGTTCATTTCTGTGCCCGGTAAATAATGAAGGGCAGCTGCCCTAAAAGGAAAGGGCTAGGCGTCAATAAAGTGCGACCAAGTTTTTTTTCAGGACTCAAGTTGAAGAATGGAAAGTTATATTTTAGGCTTGGGATGTTTAAAGGAAGGTTGCCAAAAATACTAAGAAGAATTTCATCGGGAGAATAGCATTAACAAAGCGAAAGAAGTGATTTCATAATAAGAAGTATTAGGAACAAAAGCTTCTTCAAATCGTCTTTTGATGAGGGAAGAGAGAAATTAGAGACCTTGAGAGGGGGCTGGAGACCCCTTCAGTTGATGAGCACTTAGCTTTGTCAATATTAACTTGCCTCGTGATGGATTAAGATAATTCCCCATTATTTTTCGTGGACGCAAACATCAGGTATAATGCTTATGAGAGACAATCTTTCACTTAATTCTTTTAATTATATTTCTGCACTTTGTTCTGTGAGGTTTCTCATACTAGAGCTTATGGTTGTCTGTGATCGAGTCAATAAGACTATTCCATTTTCAACACTTTAAATAATAGAGAACTCTAAATATCACTTTCTGACTCATAATTTCTTTGGTGAGTGAGAGAGTGAACTCAAGAGAAGTAGGTAGAGGGGATGGGTAAAACATTTTGAAGGTCCAGTATATTTATGAGTAATTTTCCCTCTGGCATTGGAGGTTAAAGTCATTTTCCTATCCAGGAATACTGAATTAAAGAAGAAAAATTAATGTTCTTTATAGAGCACCATTGATGATTGTTTATATATTCAATCATATGCATTTACATTGCTTTTTTATTTATATTTGAAGTTAGTAAAAATTCTGTCAGTATTGGCAATTAAGAATTCATAAGAGCCATTATTTGGGACTTTTAATCAAGATTTATCTCAACAATTGATTATATCATTAAGAGAAAAAGATGCCTGCTTCAAAATACGTTTGAAACTTTTGATTTTGACACGTTACAAATACTTTTAGTCCCAAAAATGATGACCTAATCACCTAAGCCACAAACTTATCATTTATACATATGGGTGACCTAAGTGTGAAACAACGTATTTTCATGTGTGGTGTTACAGACCTGTTATACTTCATTTTCTTTTCGCGAATCCTCGAAAACTTCCTTGATTTTGCTTCTCTGCCAGCAGAATACTCTGTAAAAATTTCAAACCATAAAGTTAGCTTTTTTCTCTTTAAAAAAATAAAAGTAAGAATGGAAATTTCGAAACACCCCAATAGAGATATGTGGTTTCTTACTTAGACCATCAATATAAGTTATTCATATGATTTTGTGGTCTTGCTAAAAGTTAGCAATGATTTTTATAAAGAATATCCAATTACAGAATCAATCTAACTACAGACCCTTCATTTTCTGTAACACCGAGAATGGTTTTTGCTCAACTCTATTCAATTATGGCGATTTGAACATGGAAAAATGAGCTTTTCCCCTTTTGTATCAAGTTATTTAGGCAAAATTTGTTTAAAATTTTCCAGAAATTTGAAACTAGTTGTCATGAGGAGAGCGTCAATGTTTCTGAGAAAGGAGATCAACCAACAGTGACCTCCTCTGAGTTCGAGATGTAAGTACATGTTTCTCTCTCACTAAATAACCTTTAATTTCTCTCATAACTTGGCAACTATGCTTTTTTAGACTTATTCATCAGCCGAGAACTTTCACAGGTCATTAAAATTTTTAATGCAGTGCATATCATGTCATTAATTAATTTTTGAAAGAGCACCTGCTCATTAACTTTCACTTTGTCAATTGTTAATTTCATCAGTGGATTGGTATTTCTTAAAATTTTCCTTACCAATTGTAGCTTCATGAGCAATTTTGTTTTATTTTCCGGTTATTTATAGTCGACAATCTTTGATGGTTTTATCTTATATTATTGCATTAAAATCCAAGTTTTATTGTTTTTCGAGTGTTCTCTGTGATTTTTAACTTGTATCATCGCCGTTCTTGAAAATTCACTATTTTCAACAAACAAATTTTCAAGGCACCTTAGATCATCATTACCTCCTCAGCAGTTGCCAAAATCGTGATACTGACATGAAACTAATTGTCAATTGAGGAAATCTTCATAAAATGTCTGTATGAAAGTAAAAGTTCATCAATTTCCCTGTAAGGTTGGCACAATACTAACTTGAAATAGAAAACCGAATATCAACAGATGTCCTCGTAATATATGTGTTTTTCTTTTTTCGGTTCTTTTTTTCTCTTTATTCTCTATATTCTCTTTTTCATGCTATGTTTATCCATGTCATGCTTTTTTATGTCTTATGTTTTTTTGCCTCTTTGATGGGACATAGATATTTATTTTTCCTATCATATTTCTTGTATCTCTGTATTTTTAAAGCAATTACAGCTTTTTTCATGTGTGTACTTTCATGTTATGTCCTTGATACTTTCAGTGACTCATCAAGGAAAATTTTAGAGGTAGAGAAAAAGTGCGTTCAACTGGAACAAGCCCTTAGTGATGCAATATCCGCAAAAATAAAAGCTGAAAATGAAGCTGAAAGGTAAGTCATTTATATTTCTTTTCACCTTACTACTTTAATCTAAGTAATGCGCTCCTCTCCATGTGTTTTCAAGGAAGAAATTAACAAAGTTGTACTTATTCTTGATCCATTAAGTTTGTAGCTTAAGATTTTTAAAATCGTCTTGATTTATTTAAAAGTACATAACCTCATAAATGTGTGTTTGAATCAAGAGGTACTGTTATTCGACTTGATTATATTTGCAGTATTCCAACTTCATTCCATAATTTTCGGACCCATTCAGCCAAGAAGCCTAATTTTTAGGTGTCCTCTCCAATTCTTTAGGACTCATAGATTGTGGATATTATATGTAGCACTAGAATTTGCAAGGAGCTACAGAAACTAGCTACATACACTACTGTTCTAGATTTGTTCATGTTAGAAATGTTTGGCAAACACCCCTTATTTCTACGCACCACAGTTTTATTCTTAGGCACATTTGTTGCATGGTGCCCAGTAGAGGAGAAGAAGGCGCCACAGGTGAAATCAAAATATAGTTCATTCGCCAGTGTAGAGCATTTTTTATCGCCACTATCATTTTCAGAAACCTCTCCACAGTTTACGACCTTTTTG
Source organism: Bemisia tabaci (assembly GCF_918797505.1). Taxonomy (NCBI): domain Eukaryota; kingdom Metazoa; phylum Arthropoda; class Insecta; order Hemiptera; family Aleyrodidae; genus Bemisia; species Bemisia tabaci. The sequence continues at coordinate 6,277,467 of NC_092793.1, forward strand.
TGAACCAGTCCCCATAGTTGAAGTAAAGGAAAAGGTCCAGGTGTCCTCGACTCTCACATAGGACTGATTCGTACCGTGACCCTGCACTTTCTGCAGACTTGTGTTAATCTATTATCAAGTACATAAGTTATTGCAGTTTTTTAGCCAACGTGCGTAGAAAGTTCAGCTTAAAGCTGATATCTCATTACAGAGGGAAGAAGCTCACACTCAAGCACAATTTTCCCCCAAAGAGATACGCTGTTTGGAGCAACAATAGTTACGTCCATTCTTGAAGGCAACTGCAGACGCGTTTCGGCCTTGTTGGGCTAATCCTCAGTGCAGTGTAGCGAGCTTGGTAGCAGAACATTCAGGTGGCTGCACTGCACTGAGGATTGGCCCAACAAGGCCGAAACGCATCTGCAGTTGCCTTTCTGAATGGATGTAACTAGTGCTGCTCCACACAGCGTATCTCTTTGAGGGAAAATTGTGCTTGAGTGTGAGCTTTTTCCCTCTGTATTGAGGTATCAGCTTTAAGCTGAACTTTTTACGCACGTTGGCTAAAAAACTCCAACATCCCATCTTACGACCCGTGCGTTTACCGCAATCAGTTTGTGTGTACATTAGATACTGTCAAAAATTTCCAAGGCAAACTATGTCTGCAATGTTTATTGTTCAAGAAAGGAAGAATTGCGAGTTAAGGAAACCGCCATTTTTTAAATTTCGCAAGATTTTGGACTTTCTGTACAATTCTAAGTATGACCTGTCATAACTGACAATGGAGGGGTATCATTAAGGGCCTCCCCCCCCCCCCCTGACGGACTTTCTGGGTCTCACCTAGACATCTGGAAATGTATGCAGGTTTCCCAAGTTGACTCAATTTAGTTTACGGAAATAATCATGATTTGGTCGATAGGCCACTGGGTGTGTGCTAAACGGTTGCCTGAACATACGTCTGCAGGCGTATTTTTAGCGAAAAACTATCTGTGTTTTCCTCTCCCTCTGAGCTTTTTTGCCACGAGTGCATCGTTTAACTAAAAAGAGTTTTGATAGTTATCAAGTAGGTTTTAGGAACTTTTAACCTGGTTGGTTTTAGTTAGATGATGCGGCCATAGTTAAAAAAAAACTCTTTCAAAACGACTTTTCGGGAATCCGCAAAAATCTGTGTGGAAACCACGTCTCTCCAACTGTATTGCAGCTACGTATATTATCGAGGGTACTTATCCACGCTTTGTTTAAACTCTTATAAGGAGATTTTCCTTTAATGTAACCCCAAAAAAAAACCTTAACTAGTAATTCTTTAAGATTTTTGCGGGATGTCCTTAAAGTCGATTTTTGAAAAAGCTTTTTTTTAACTATGAGGCATCATCAACTAAAACCCACAAACAGGGTTAAAATGTGTCCTAAAACCTACTTGATAACATATCAAAGGCTTTTTAGGTTAGACAATGCGCTTGGTGTCAAAAAGCCTCAGAGTGAGAGAACAACACACATTTTCGTCAAAAGCCTGCAGAGTTATGTTCAGGCAAACCGTTAGCAACACCCAGAGGCCCATGGCCAACTCATGATTATTTCCGTAACTACATTGAGTCAACTTGGGAAGCCCGCATAAATTTCCAGATTCTAGGTGGGACCAAGAAAGGTCCTCTAGGGGGGACCGAAAAAGGCCCTTATCGATACCCCTCCTTTGGGTACCACTCAAAATCTCCAGCACTACTCGAGACCAAAATTTTGTAGCACATGAATACACACGTACAGGTGTTGAAATAGATGTAAAGGTTGCCACAGTCAGGGAAAACTGGGGAATGCCTGTGAATATGACAAGGGGTAACATTCTTATGTCACCTTCATTTGCTCTCTAAAATGGGTTTGACGTTTGTAACAACAGATTTTGTATGAAAGCTATTCCAAATTATGTCTTCTGAACCATTTGGCACACCTTCAATTTTCAGGGAATTTCTGTAGAATGTTACAGGGGAATCAGTAAAATGTCAGGGAATTTTATTTTTTAAATTCTGAGGTAACCCTGAGATTTCATGTAAACGTTTAGGCCTGGATACACGCTCAAATTTCCATCAATTTCCGTTCGAATGGCATCATCTACCATCAGATTTTTGCGGTCTGCAAAAATTTGACCTCCATTTTTGTCATCACTTTGATCGGAAATCGACGGAAATTTGAGCGCGTAACCAGGCCTTTTTGTCTCTCCCTCTTGCACATACATTTATTTATCAGTGAATAAAAAAGTTTCTTTGGTTTGACAACGATAGCTGAGGTCGTAAGGTTTCTGCACCTTGCTATTTTTAAAGCACATTCTCACACTCTGAAGAATGTAACTTTCAAGACAACATCCTAACAGTGCAAGGGAAAACCATTACAAATTTCCTTAAGTCGTTTTCCTGCTTTAAGCTATGAATTTGCCTTTAAACCATTTCATTTTTCTTAACTCATTTTCTTTCAGCCTGTGACTAATGATTTTGAATCACAACTTGTAGAATATTAAAAAGTTGCCCTGATAACTTAGTTTCATGGTTTTGTTTGATTTTAGATGGAAAACCAAGCTAATATCACAAAAAGATAAATCATCATCGCAGGAAACTGCGTCTTCAGAGATAGACAATGATGAGAAACTTATCGAGGATTTATCGAAAGTCAACCTGAGCACTCCAAAAGAAACCCAGTGCATTTTGCCCTCTTCAAAAGGGGATAGCTGTTCCTTCCCAGACTCGCATACTAGGAGGAAAAAAGAAGACTTCACCAAAACTCACCCTGATTCGACTGAGAGACTGGATTCATCACCATCAACCAGAATTTTAAACAGTAAAAATTACTCAAGATTATTATCGTCAGGACTTGAAATTTTGGATCAGCTCGATGACCACGCTCTTGGACCAGTCACTGATTTATAGCCTAATCTGATCAACCTCGTTTTTCTCACCTAAGTCAACTTCTCTACTACTAATCAAACTTAAGAATTTTAAACTTATTTGTTCGCTGAAATAAGGCATATCATATTTTCAGATTTAGTTGTAGTCTTATCATTGACTCGTTGATCGTTAGCGAGTAATTTGCTCTTTCATCATAAAGTAACCTGCTACTCGGAAAATTCTGCCATCTATGACTCTTGCATTTTTGCTTCAAGGAGGCCAGTCATGAAAGATGAAGATAATATTGACAAATCATTTAGATCGTAACAGTTTTTTTCGTTTAACTTTTCTTGCACAGATTGTATGAAAACAATTTACATAATCTTTTTGAAATGATTCAAGATGGTTATCTGCTTTTGTCGTTTTCTTATCAAGTTGTTATTTTTGCCAAGCTTGTGGTTTTACAAACACTCAATGGAGAAAGCGCTTTGCCACTTTGAATTCACTCTCCTCTCGTAATTCTTTCAATTCATTAATGATAACTAATTTCAAATGATTTTTGCACCCATATTTTAAAAATAATTTCCCACTATCACACTGTATTGTATACATTTTATTTTCCCCTTTCCTTCATCAGCAAAAGACAAGTTACTAATGTTTAATTAAATTCGTGCTTGAAATTTTATTAAAATAATTTCAGTGAAATTTTCCTCCTCAGAACCTCAGTTATAGATGCTAGTAATCTTCCCCAACCCCCCTCCCCTTCATGTTTTTAAATAAATAAAGTTGTTTTATTTTAGCTTCTTTTTGGAGATGAGGTTAAGTTATGTACAATTAACATGTGCGAAACACCAGAAGTCTCACAATCTTTTTTAGAAGTTACATAATAAGTGTGACTAATTAAAATTACATTTAAATTACATTTGAAATTGAGGCGAAGTTTGCATAGAACATAGTACCATTATTTCCTTTAATAATTTACTCTGGTTTTTGATTCCCATCATTGCTAACTTCAAACTTTCAGAACCTTTCATACAACCCTTAGTAAATTTAAGTAAATGATTTGTTCTTTCTAACCAAGCAAAAAATTGTTAAGCAATCATTGGTACGATCTATAAGTCGGGTATTATGGAGCTGTTGGCCTGAATAACAAGCTCTTAAATGCATCTAACTTGCACTTTCTTTTTGCATGGTCAAATTTGACTGACTTTTAACGCCAAATTATTTTGTCATCATGCAAATACCAAAGGTAAAAATTGATATTAGGTGTGTAAGATCCAACTATGTATCTCTTCAACTTCTCTCTACCATGCTTATCAACTGAAAGTGCAGACTTATTGCCGAAAATTGTTCAGGAGGGACTCAAACTCTGAAATAGTATGATGAATGTTACGTCAAGATCATTTTCATTTTTAACAAGGTTAAGATATTGATATTATCAAACAAGTGCCTTTTTATGGAATGTTGAGTGGTTTTCTGAACAAATGTTAAGCCTCAATTCAGACACACCACAAACAGTAGTCATTTGTGTTTACTTTTTTCCATTGGCTTGAAAAATTATTAAAATGGAGTTCTAGCTCAAATTTTTTTCCTAATTTTTTTGATATTTATTCAACACTTGAAGCGGCTTACTTATTTGTAGGCCATCAAAACATTTTCATTTTTGAAGCAATAAGAGTGAAAAATTAGTACTTCTCATTTTATAAATTGGTCTTGATTTTGTAGTTGTTATTTTCACATACTTTGTCAAGTAATTTGTACAATTAATATCCAAGATTACATGCATTTTCATAACTAATGAGTCAAAACTTGATGCCTCAAAAAAGTTGTCTTAAACTTATGGAATGTTACGAGCTTTTACTGTCATTTTCTTGAGCTTTTAGTGTCATTATGGTTGAAGATTTTATCTTACGAGTCTAGTATATTTCTTTGTATTTGGAAATGTCTGTAATTCTTTCCACCTTTATGAACAGCTTCTCATGAGATAACTGTAAAATTTATTTTCTCTAACATCTAGTGTACAAATTAGCAATTTTGACCTCTCACTTTGTAGAAGAGTGACTATTTATTCAGTGTATTTCAGATTTGTGGTTGTTTTTTTCAATCAATTTAGTCCTCAGTCCTGTAATGCAAAAGATCATCTCAGCAGCTCATTCTTGCACTGCATTTTAAAATTCAAATGTAACACAATGTAAAGCAAAAATTGATGACCACAAAATTTAGGTATGATTATTAAATAGAATGAACCAAAATTAAGAACATTGCAATTGAAAAGAACTGTTGTGAACCTATCTAAAAATTCAAATTCAATCAGAATAGTCTACTTGACATGTTTTGAATCTTGAATGTAATTTTTCCTCTTACAGGTAGGTCACTTTGAAGATGGAACCTGAAGGATTTGAGATACACCGCGCATGTTATTTTAACTGACTTCAGTCCTCTAAAATGGTTTCGCTCAATTCATTTTGTATTTGTTATATTTACCATAAGTAATATTGGGTTGTTGCTGCCTTTATTAAGTATGTGGAAAACAAGTAAAAAAAAACCAGAAAGTCTTGCGTCTCATCTATGAGAATGAAGATACCTCTCTTCGAATTTTTCGGCTGAAATATGTACTTTTGAATAAAGTACCCATTACTGTCTCTCAAGAGTAAGATGATCAAAGATTGTTATAAAAGTAACCAAACAAATACTGTGCCATGAAAATTTGCTCAAGAGAAGGATATTTTTTTAAAAATCATAATAGTCGTTACCAAATACTAACATTATAAGGTATATCAAGGGGTTTTTTGCTGAAAGTTTCACAAAAATGCTACCTATTCTCAAAGAAAAGCATTTAATCATTTCACTGCTTCATCTCAGAAGTTGGACCAAAATAAATTCAAACTAAGGCTTGCCTTACACAAATAGATGACCTTTCAATCATTCGTATTGGTGCATTCTGATATAAAGATCTTCCACTTCCAAAGGTCAATTTTGTCTTAAAATGATAAAGGAAAATAATTTTCAATTTCGGAGCAAATGAAAGAGTTTTAATTTATGTGCCCCTCTGTAAAAGATCTTCGCCCTTTGCTATGAGCACTATCAAAATGGTGGAACTAAATTAACATTCCTCAAGTATCAATGAAACATTATCCATATTGTATAAGAATTTTCATTTTCATCAGAGAATTCGTTCTAAATGCAATGATAATTATTGGAAAATTCATTCTAGAACATTAGGCGTATTTTTAATGCATTATACAGAAATCTATCTCAAGATCAATGTATCTTTTCATTATAACATAAACATCTCAAATCTCGGGTAAAAAAAAGTCATTAAATAAAAGGCAACAAAACAAAAGAGGGAAAAAAACTTCATTGCCCAAAGTTATTGTGAAAGTCTGGCACTTTTTAATTTTCCCCAAAAATTGTCAAATATTAATAAGTCAATGCTAAACATCCTTCGCTGCTTGTTGCCCCTATTTTAATACATGAAGTGTTGTTACCAGGCAGTGCTGGAAAACTAGAACTTTCCTCCATTTAAACCCATGTAAAATATCAAAATTTTATCGCACCAACTGGCAATTCTGAATGGGGGCATAAATTAAAGCTAAGAGTATAAACAATTCATTGGTATGATTGTTGTTTTCCCTTTTTGAATAAATCACAAAAAAGGGAATTAAAATGTGATGGACCTCTGGATGTTTCACTGTATAGACTTTGTAACTTTTTTCTGTAATATCATGTGTAATTCATAATTTTTGCACTTATATATTACTTTAATGATCTCATTTTTGCTACTCTAAACATAATTAATGGCAATGTAAGCTTCTTCAACTAAGAACCATATTCATAATTGATTCTTAAACTAAGAAGTTTTCTGCACCTGCGAGGCATACATTGAGTTACGTACATTGAAACAAATTCTCATTGTGAAATACAAAAATTACGTTTAAAAATTACAAAAATCCCAATTTTCAAAAATTACACCAAGGCATGTATTGAAAAGCTCTTAAACAGTTACTTCATGGATATATGTTATTACTCAATAGAGGAGGCTCTCATAAGACTAAAAATAAGCCTTAATTTTCTATCATAGTGTATGGTCTGTTTGGTACTGTTACACTCCTTTAATGTTTTCCTGTTATCTTTCGTATGTTTTTAGCTGTACTAATGTGACTCATGCGACTGCTTTGTGCATCAATAAATAAATAAAGTAAAATAAAACAAATTTAGGAGAGCTCTAAGTTTGAGGGAATTCTGAGAATGTGGCCGTTACCTCTAGCTGCTTCAGTCCACAGTGTATCAATTCTGGTGAGGAATAAAAGCAAATTTCTCATGAATCTAAAATTCCTCAGTTTTATTCAGATTCAAGCATTTAGTCGTTTTATTCAGGTACCTGCTCTGCTATTTGAGCATCTCATTTTTCTTTTCGAGGAGTTAGAAGAGGAGTAATTGCTATCAAAAAGTATGAAAACAAATCTTAAAATGTGAGAAGTTCACAGTACGTGCGAGTTTTATAAATACCATAGACCTTGTTTTAAATTCTAACTACATACATACGTACCAGTTTTAAATTTTATTGAGTGCGGCTACCCTGCTTAATTTGAATTATCTCTATTTCACTGTTGAAGTGCACTTAAATCATGTTGTCGTGTCTTGATAGTTTTATGAATATTTTGTTAATGTTTGTTCGATTAATTTTCTCTCCAGAGTTATTCGTATTGTACATAATATGTATTTAGTTTGAAGGTTATGTAATTGACTCCTAGTGAATTTTGATTAGGAAAATTCTTGCAGAATGTGTTTGTCTCTAGTCTTTAAAAAGATATATTCTGCTAGAAAAAGAAGAAAAAAATTATTAAGCCCCTACTTCATTAAATTTTTAAACTTTGCTGTCAAAGAAACGTCTTTAAAATCTCATGATCAATTCGACTCTTGTAGATTGTGTCCTTACATATAGGGGGAAAATGAAGAAGCAATGACTTCTGGTTTTCGTTCAAAAGAACAATGTTTAACCTTTCGTCGATTTGTCAAATGTACTGCTCTTGTGTCTTGTTATCAAGCACTCAAACTTCATTTTGGCTCAAATCTATAAAAGATGAAGCTTCGTTGTAAAATGTTTAATTTTTTTTTTCTTTTGAGTGTGAAGCTTGCGGCAAGCACATATTCATAAGAGTGTTAAGCCTCAATGGTGGTATAATTTCAGGATAGTGTACTTGTAGTACATTTTGATTCACACCATAAAACTTTCTCTTTGCTCAACAACATAATAACTGTTGCCTTACTTATGTATTAGAGCAATAAAATTGCAGGACTCAGTCGATTCAGTAATTGATTCAGTGCTTTTTCAAATTGTAACCATGTTAGCATTATTTATCGAAGTACTTACCCTGTACTTTTTCATCCTTTTTTTGCAATTCAAAAAAAAATGTAATTTGATTTTCCCAGTAAACTACTAATAGCAGCAGATTTTTTTTTTTTTGTATTGTGTGCTAGGTTGAATTCATATCAAAATTATAAGAAAAAATCCTCTTTCCCATCTTAAAACAATTAAGTCCAGTCACGATTGTGTCTTAATTTTTGTACCAGTTTTACTGCTTTTTTATTCATTAATTAAAATATTTAGAGCTTGCTGGTTACTAGGTCCACTAAACTTTAGGGGGATTTTTGGAATCTGAAATCTTTGGATTTAGAGAAAACTTCAGGTTAAACGCGGTTTTTCAATGACCTCTGAAAAGTTTAAAATGTGCCTACACCTAAAATATTAAGGGAAAAAATAATTTTATGCTCCATTTCTCACTTATCGTTGAAAAATGTATTTTTTCCAGCCTCAAGTCATCAATTTGTTCTCAATTTTTCAGGATCGTTCTTGCATTATCGTAAAATTTACCGAAGAACTCAGAATGACATGTTTAAGTTCCTTTTTTGCATGAAAAACCATCTATAGCATCTTCTTTTCAAGTCATCTCCGTTATCTTGTTCTGGTTTTTAAATTACATTTTTTTTTATTTTGGTCTCTTAAATCATTGAGGTTGTTTCTTAGAATCAATAGATCACTATATCAAGGGTCAATGAGCAACAGTTTAAAGAAAAAAAAAATTGTCCTTTATACTGCAGTTGTGTACAAAGTTCCTAAGAAAGGTTTTTTCTCTTTTTTTCCCTCCAAATTTTGTTTTCCCCTACTCCGAATGCCTTTTCAACATTCCTACTTTTGTAAAAAAAAAACAAAAAAAACTCACAGTTCTTATGTATTCAGTAGAATACCATTCATTATTTCGTGCTCCGATCGAATTTTTTGTGTTTTGTCATCATAATGTTAAGTACTTAGCAAAACGTTTTAAGCATGTGAGATATCATTGGTATAAATGGCCTTTTTCCTCCAACACTCTAGACCCCACCTGAAAATTCATAACTGTGCTAATGATTTAAATAAATTTACTTAGTTTGTGAAGTCGCGGCGTGATTATTTTCTCCCAATAGCTCTGCCAAGAGTGAACATTTCAAGTCAAATTTTTCTCTACCTAATTGAAAATCTAGATGTTGAAACTTCTTATCGCTGTTTCAAGTCCAAAAATATTAATCAACATATTTGTAACATCGCAAATTTTCATTCTCAGTCTAATTTTATATGAAGAATTTTATATGAAAAACCAATCATTAAATGCTCCTCAAAAAGTTTAAGTATACAGGGTGATGAAAAAGACCTCCACCATTCTTATAGCTCCCAGAGGCCTTGCATATTTTCAGGGTGATTCCCTTAAAAATTTAGGGGGTCCCAATAGCCGTACACGGAGGAAAATTTCGGGGTCAAAATCGAAAATTTTCCGATCGGGGTGTATAATGAAGCTGGTCCCCCGTAAAATGGCCCGGTGAGGCCGATTTTCTGGTCTAAAATGCTCCATGAGTTCACTGGGGTCCAAAACTGAGATTCAGAGAGTGAATCCTAGAAAACGGCCAAAAACACTTGTTTCTATGCTTTGAAGGTTCGGCGAGTCTCGGGACCAGGCGCAATCGAGTTTACGCCTCCAACTTTATAAGATGCACCACTAATTTTAAAAAAAATTCCTGTCCAAAATGGAGAAGTAGGTATCGATAGCAGGGGTTTCCACGCCGACCAACGACCGCACTGTGTTTGGCGCAATGCGTGAAGTATTCCTACAGTCTTGTAGGCGCTGATGAGCGTTTCGCGCCGACTGGCGATAGCATTGTGTTTGGCGCAATGCGTGAAGTATTCCTGCCGTCTTGTAGGCGCTTATGTGCGTATGGACTAAAATTTCAGGGTCAAATCAAAAGTTCCGTAATTAGAAGTGAAATGCATCTGACCTCATGACGCGCTGAGTCTGATTTTCTGGTCTAAATGCGTCGAAAGTTTTTCGGATATTACCTACAACTGGCGATTAAGAGAGTGACTTTTCGAAAACGGTCAAAAACACTCGTTTCTCCGCTAAGGAAGCTCTAGCTAGTCTCGGGGTTAGAGGCTCAATCGATTCCTCAAATTACGTAAGATGAGTAATTTTCTCGAAATACTTTTCCCCGTCCAAAATCGAGAAAAAATGCGCTAACTGACGAACTGAGTCGATTACGGCACTTTGTCACAGTCGGTGCGATACGGACATCCATCAACAGGCTCGGACTGGCCATAAGGCCAATCTGCCATTGGCAGATACGCCCCCTTGGCGCGCCAAAAACGCGCCCCTCTGACAGATAGCAAAATAAGAAGAGAAAAAAAATTACGACCGAGAATATATCGACGGTGAAAGTCGGCAATCACATAACTCGTTTGCGGTGTCTGAAAATCTCCGCCTCTACGTCATTTTCTTAAAGGCGAACAAATTGACATTATTTCTTGAAGTTTTTGCAGAATTTTCTTCGCATTGAGAAGAAAAATCATGACAGTTTTAAAGAATTGCCGTTGAGTAGTTTTGCCATTTAAAAAATAAAGTATGACAGGAAGTCTACAACGTCGCAAACCGAGTTATGTGATTGCCGACTTGCACCGTCGATATGCGGAAAATTTCTTAAATGAACGGAAGAAGAGAGAGTTAGGAGTGAAGAGAGGTGATTTTACGCATAGTGGTGAAGAGGTCCAAGAACTACTTGCTGAAGCGTAAACACTTTACTGTGAAAATGTGACCTTTTTGTTGACATACTGGCGCTTTATCATCCCCCTCCTTCATTCTCTGTGTGTAACTCCCGTAGAAACGATAGCTAGTTCGATTTTTAGACATACTCATACTTTAGAGACCTCATGAGAGACCTTTCAACATATTTCTTCCTTTTCAAAATGACTATTGATTTGGACATATCATAGAATATCTCGGGCAAACTTAACCTTAATTTATTTCGAAATTCAAAAGTAAGAGACATCTAAAGTGTAAACACGATACAACTATTCTCGCAAGATGGATGTCCACATTGCATATGAAGAATGTAAGACGCGATGGCGTGAGTCGTGAAGTCGCAATGCTCTGCTCTAGTTTAAAGCACCATTACGAATAAGACAAACGGAAACAAACACAATATGGAAATAAAGCGAGGGAAAGGATGCGTGTTAACGACGGCGCAGAGCTACAACTATTCGTACTTGATGGACGTCCGTGCCGCATCTGAAAAATTGAAGGCGCGATGACGCGAAGGTTGAGTTCTCAATGCTCTGCTATATGCTGCCAATGAGGTGTCGCTCAAACTCGGGAGAAAAGTTAAGAAAGAGGCCCGAACACATCTCTCCTACCTTCGGCTGTGTTATTCACGCAGTGCATGAAGCACCATTACGAATAAGACAAACGGAAACAAACACAATATGGAAATAAAGCGAGGGAAAGGATGCGCGTCAACGACGGCGCAGAGATACAACTATTCATACTTGATGGACGTCCGTGCTGCATCTGAAAAATTGAAGGCGTGATGACGCGAAGCGTGAGTTCTCAATGCTCTGCTATGCTGCCAATGAGGTGTCGCTCAAATTCGGGAGAAAAGTTAAAAAAGAGGCCCGAATACGTCTTTCTTGTCGTCGGCTGTGTTGATACTCGTTCTATCTTCTTTTTCCAGGTTATTGCCTGATTCTTTTTTAGGATGGATTTTTTGACCCACGTCTTAAGCTCGAGTAAACCGCAGCACTGACACGGTTCTTGTGAAAATAATGGTGCTTGGATGCGTCCAGCCGTTTTATTTTTTTTTTTTTTTTGTTTTCTTTAATTTCAGAAGTCTGTCGGTTACTTCAATACGTTCAATTTTACAATGTTTACTCTGTACGATTAATAAACTTTGAACCTGAAAATAGCGTAAACTTGTGCTGCTTTGCCAAAATTTTCTGAACCCCTCTCCACGAAGGGATGCCCCATCAGGAAATATCACATTACGCCCCTTTAACCAGCCAAGGGTCTACGCCCTCAGATGCAAGCCAGTCCGACCCTGTCCATCAAGTTTAAAAAAATGCATCAAGTCCCCGTACCCGCCGACCAACGCGTTTGTCGATCGAATCAACTACAGGTATTATGCGTAGAAGGTCAAAACGCCTTCAATTTTTTGAACGCAATACGGACATCCGTCGAGGTTGTATAGTTGTATCAAGGCGCCGTAGCAAACGCGTCCCATTGTTTATCGTTACATACGAATATAAGTTGAGAGAGGCCAGTCATACTGCCTTCAATTTCATACATACATATTTTTGGGCAAAATGAGAGACGACGATTCTCCTTTTGCGACGTTGCAGACTTCCTTAGAAATTTTATTTTATTTTAGGCGGTATATGTATGAAAGCCAACAAATGCATTTCAACGCATCGGCCTGTTCCCCACTCATGCAACTAATGCAACTTATACTTTCAAAGTTTCGATCGCTTTCAGCACTATCTAGGTATTATTACTTCAAAATGACTTCAATTTTAGGCATCTAAGTGATTTCTCTAATAGACCATGTTGACAAACAATGGAAATGCATTTTCGAACATGACTGATATGAGCCGAGCCCTAGCCGGTGGGTACTTCTAGTGTAGCGGATATGGCTGGGATCCTTATATACCTAAGGGGGAATCCCGAGGGATGGGCTCCTTGGATGCCAAGGGGAGTAGCCCCTGGGGGTTGGACTTCTTGGATACCAGGTGGCACACCCCCCGGGGGGTCGGGCCTCTTGGATGCCAGGGGGGGCAGCCCCTTGGGATTGGGCTTCTTGTAGTCAGGTGGGGCAGCCCCCGGGAGGTTGGGCTCCTTGGATGCCAAGGAGGGCAGCAACTGGGGGTTCGGCTTCTTGGATGCCAGGTGGGACAGCCCCCAGGGGGTTGGGCTTCTTGGATACCAGGTGGCACACCCCCCGGGGGGTCGGGCTTCTTGGATGGGCGGCAGTACCTGGCGGTTGGGCCTCTTGAATGCCAGGTGGCACAGCCCTTGGGGGATTGGTCTCCTTGGATGCCAAGGGGAGAAGCCTCCGCGGGGTGGGGCTTCCTGGAATCTGTGGGGGGCAGCCCCGAGGGGTTGGGCTGCTTGGATGCCAGGTGGAACATCCCGGGGTGGGCTCCTGGATCGGTGGCAGCCCGAGGGTTGGGCTCTTGGATGCCAGGGGACTTGGGCATCTTGGCTGTCAGGTGGGGTAGCCCCCGAGGGGCTGAGCTTCTTGGATGCTGGATGGGGCAGCTCCCGGGGGTTGGGCGCCTTGGATGCCAAGGGGTGCATTTCGCAAGGGGTTGGGTTTCTTGGATACCAGATGACGCACCCCTCGGGGGGTTGGGCTCCTTAGATGTCAGGTGGGGCAGCCCCCGAGGGGTTGGGCTTCTTGGATGCCAGGCGGAGCACCCCTTGGGGTTGGGTTTCTTAGATGTCAGCTGGAGCACCCCCGGAGGTATTGTTCTCTAGGAAAACACGTATGACATTGCTGTAATTAGTGTAATTCGTACTCTGTCGCCTGGGTCTATGATTTGCCTTCCATTGGCCGGCTAGGCAATATGACTGTCGTGACGCACGAATAGTGGTATCAGAATTTCCCATTAAGATTACATAGTGGATTGAAGGCGCTCTTCTCTATCGTATCTGAGTGGCCCCGTACAACGATGGTGACCAGAGATGTTCAGAATTTTGCAGTCTTCAATCGAGCCAGTCAGTCACATGAGGTCATTTACATGCAGAGTAGGTATTTAAGGTCAATAATTAATTAGATTATAGCATCTCGACCCACGAATACTGCTCTGAGTTGGTTGTAGGGCGTTGATGCAACTATTCGTGTCCCGCGGATGTGCGTGGCGCATTTTTAAAAATTGAAGGCACTTCCGTGTTTCTCATCTCATCAGGAATGCATGATAGTTGTCGTTAGTTGTAGCACTCGCATAACTTTTCGCATTCATCCGGCGATTAACTCTTCAGGTACTCGCACTTTTCGTGATTTACAATTTACAATCACAAATACGGACTCGTCAGGAAAAATGTATTTACTTCCAAAAACCTACGCAAATCTATTGCATAAATAATTAATCGACAGCCATCAGACTGTTCGTAGCTCTGCTTAATGATTTATTAAATAGTTAAAGAAATAATTAAAGTCAATTTTGTTTAAAATGTTCGGAGAAGGCCTCTAAGGAGCTCTTGCAAATCCTGGATTTTCTCGATTTCGCACATACCCACAAAAAAGCCCGCTCACGCCTACGCTGCTAAGGAAGAACGCCGTATGAACATTCGAGAGTTGCCAAATTTTCCATGATAAAGCATGTATTATTGACAACATTCGTGCATATTTTTCTTTGAACTTTTCAGATATTTTAGATTAAATTGCGTACCTACAAAATTGTCTGAAAATTTTGGAAAATAATATTCGCAATTTCCCCTTTAAATTCGGTTTTCATCGGAGGAAACTTGGCAACGTCTGATGGCTCATACGACGTTCTTCCTTAGCACGGCAGTATGGCTGTGGGACCCTCCCCGCATCATCGAGCAGGATTTTCGCCGGAGAGCGAAATGTATTTGTAGGTCTAATGATGAGAGAGCATTTAATCCGGTATGCGTTTTATATTTTAATTTTTTATTTTCACCCGTCGCCCAGCGTTCCCTGGAGGCTGGGAGTGGATGTTCGGACAAGTGTTGATACAGCAAACCAAAGCAATTGGGAATCGTTGCCGTCAAATATTGATACTCAACCGCCACGTTGTCGAGCCTTGAAATTCCGCGGATTTCAAACCCGATCAAAAGCGGAGAACGGTCAGTTTCCGCCTCGCAACTTGGCAACGACGCTCGGCTGAGGGCTGACCAATTACCGTCATTCAGTGCGATTTAATTTTTAAACAAAGCTCCAACAAACAAATCTACGGCCCGCGAAATAATGGATGAGTTCATCTCGACGTTGACGTTTCGCCGGTGTTTATTCTATGGGATCCACTCGGAAGTTGGGAAATTAGGCGACCTTCCTTGATTCCCAGGTCCAGCCGTTGTTGATATTGCCGGATTCATGAGCCTCCATCGGAACCGGTATGAAATATCTGGATTTTTACTAAAAAATTGGCACGGGGACATGTCCACCGGTGGTTTGTGCGTTTACCTACACTCCTCGCCCAGATCAAATCCGCTTAAACACTCGCCATCATTTTTAAAGCGCTACTCCGACGTGCTAAGAAAAAACGCCGTATAAGCATTTGAGTGTTGCCAAATTTACTCTGAAGAAAATTTATTCCTGAAGTTATGCACATTTTTCTTTGACATTTTGGGACGCCCGAGATCAAATTACGAACACAATTCTCTGAAAATTCAGAAAAAAATACTTACAAATTTTCCCGAAAATTTGTGATTTTTCGAAAGAAGTTTGGCAACGCCAAAAGCCTCATACGACGTTTTTCCTCAGCACAGCAGTACAGTGAAAACAACTCCTCCGCCGTCCTCCTTCATTTTGCTATTTTATTCCCTCTTTGAGTATTTATTAACTGTCGAAAGTGAGTAGAATGGTGCTAGTAGAGCGGCTGCAAAATAATACAGCAGGATGATTATTGAAATTGTTAGACACAGCGATAGACAAAGAAAACAAAGGGAAAATGGAGCGATCCTATTGGTGGAAGTGGATGGTTGTGATGAGTACCTAAAGGAGATAGGTATAGGTATAAGTAATAGACTATCTAACGGAAAACGACAACCCCCTAGAGACCCTACCTAGTTAGTTAATCATTTTCCTCCTTCTAGTTTTTAAAAATCACCCGTTTCAACGAAGGATCGCTCTAATACTCCTTTGTCGTCTTTGTCTGTAGTTTTTTCTGTCGATTTTAATGACCGGCTCGCAGACCAGAAAAGATAAATACCAATTTACATATTATTTTATCCGCTGAAGCAGAATATCCTAAAAGGTCGAATTCAGAAACTTAGAGGACAAGGCGCATGGGAGCAGTTTTTGAAAAAATTAAGATATTAATGATTTCAAGTAAAACTAGTCTGAGTGGATATTCTGTGAAGAATTCGCTCCCGA
Source organism: Bemisia tabaci (assembly GCF_918797505.1). Taxonomy (NCBI): domain Eukaryota; kingdom Metazoa; phylum Arthropoda; class Insecta; order Hemiptera; family Aleyrodidae; genus Bemisia; species Bemisia tabaci. Next base: position 6,293,723 of record NC_092793.1, read on the forward strand.
ATTCTAATTTTTAAGCATCGAACATGAATTTGAATGGCATATATTTTCGTGATCTACGACCCGTGATCGGTGCTCTTCACAAGGTCTCGGGTCTGGGTCCGACATCATGGGAGAATGCAATAGTGTATTTTCTTCGGAAAATACACTAAAAGTCAGTATATACCTTCTTTCCGCCATAAGGACCTATGTAGTTTCGAAACTTCAAACACGTATTTCTCGAGATAGCAAAAACTCTGCATTGATGCGCCTCGTCCTCCAAGCTCCTCAATCAAGATGCACAATAACGACCTCTCGAGCTTGGTTGCAGAACATTCAGGAGGCTGCACTGCACTGAGGATTGGCCCAACAAGGCCGAAACGCGTCTGCAGTTGCCTTTCTGAATGGACGTAACTAGTGTTGCTCCAAACAGCGTATCTCTTTAAGGGAAAATTGCGCTTGTGTGTGAGCCTTTTCCTTCTGTAATGAGATATCAGCTTTAAGCTGAACTTTTAACCCACGTTGGCTAAAAAACTCCAACATTCCAAGATGCACAATGCTTTTGATACAAATATTTTAACTTTGGCGTGAGCTGTGAAGTATCACACGAGACTGAAGGCGTTTTTGACTGGTGACAGCAGTTTGTAGCAGCTCGCAGCGACGCGTGCCACGTAAGCGAATTGAAGAAACCTGTCTCTACCCGTCATTTCTTTGAAGGCTTCGGTCAGGATCTTCAAGACGACACTTCATGAATGTTCGATGATCGATTGAAAAATTTTATGAGTTAGTATCAAGATAAGCACTGACATTCATCGTATTTTAACTCCGGCGTGTGTGGTGGTAAAGTATCACACAAAACTGAAGGCGTTTTCGACTGGTGACAAAATCTCATGGTCCGTTCCTCCGGCTCACAGTGCGGCATCCTTATGGACGATACTGACAAAAATCGGTAAAAGATACCTAACTTTAAATAATGAAGATAGTATAGCACCGACGTAGGAAAACCCTTTAGCACTATCAAAGTAAAAAAAATGTTATACCTACCTCGGGGTTTTTTTGCGTATTTTTCGAGAAAAGTTCATTTGAGGTCGGCAACCTCGAATATTAGTTCTATGTTAACAATGTAGAAGCAACGTGAAACACTCAAACTTCAAATACTCTATAGCCGCAAAAAGCCGCAAGATCTTTTTGGTAGAATTGAAGTTGGATACCTGAGGATTAAGAAAATGTCAACCACCCAGAGCATTTTGCGTTTCAAGCGAGAAATCTTCATTTGAAGTTGACGTCTTTTTCCCGTGTATATCTTACGGACCAATGATTCTCGACCCATCTCTCGCCCACAAGCTACCCAAATTTGAAGTAATTTCGAGCGAAAAATTTGGAAATGAACCATCATTGTGAGTCAGTAATATCTTTAAGATGTTGAACTCCAAAAAAAATATTCAGATGTCGAGTTGTGAATTTTTGATTTTTGTCAACAGAGGGCCGCACCGTGCAGCCGTTGAAAATGTCCATCATGATGGCCTATAGTTTTTCAGACTTCCGCCTTTTTCGCGTGACGAATTCTAAAGATTATTGATTATCTTGACTTCCGAAAAAGACGAAAGTCCGAATATCGTCCCTGAGCCATGACAGTCATTATGGACATTGGAAGCCGGAACTCATGAATTTTTGGATTTTGGCCCCTTTAAAAAAACGATTCGTATATATTTGACGAAAATTTTAATTTATATTCATGTGTCTTCCTCCATCAAGTCACTGTGCCGTAAGCTGCCATGATTCGAAGCAGGTCTTGTGGCGTTACATCGCATTCGCAAGTTCATTATTAAAAAATGACTACCGAATGAATCGACGACATTTGTTAGGTTTCAAGATTTTCAGATTTAATCGTAGTGGGATTCATAAGAATTTGATAAGGATTTTCCTGATGCACAACATTATATGAAGCAAGGCACGTTGTGAATATCGTCATCCTCGCACATGGAGAATTTGCCCTACCTTCCCCCGGTCAATGAATTGAGGAGGTTAAAAGAGCACAGTGTGTGTACGTGGAATCACACAAATACCGTACTGAATAGAATTATATATATTTATTTATTTTTTAAATTTAGTGTCACAATGGACCACTAGACAAGGTACGAATTTAAGCGATCTGATACATGTTTCTTAACCAGAATTTCACGTGGAAAACGATTCACACAACGAAAATTACGGAAACCAACTCCTAACGAAGATATTAACGTTTTTATTTCACATTGGTTACGAGGAATTTGAACTGCCCGCTCACAAGAAACTCAAAACTCTACGTGAGTCAAATCGCCCACTACAACGGTTTCAGCAAGCTTCTCAATCGAGCAATGTTCATTTCCCATCATGTGTTGTTCAAACTATTAGCAATTTGCTATAGCTGAGCCAAAGCGTCAAGATTGAGGTTGCCGGATTTTTATACCGCAGAGACTGTCATGATAACGTTTAGCGCGCGATGTGAATCACGTAGAGCATTGAGTTTTCATGAGCGGGTGGTTTGAATTCACGCATTAAGAATCATTAAATATCTTCGTAAGGAGTTAATTTCGGTAATTTTCGTTGTGTGCATCGTGTTCTACGTAAAATTTTGGTTAAGAAACATGTATCAGAATGCTAAAATTCGTACCTTATCTAGAGGTCCATTTTGGAAGTTTAAAACGACACGCATGGTTCAGAGAAAAACACGAGGAGTCTTTAAGAAAGTAAATGAATTACGAAAAATTGTAGGCGCCCCTGCGAATAGCGCCCCGCGCGGGTGGGTATTTTATGTGCCCCTCATGAAGGGCGTGGTGTGCTTTGCGATGAATCGATTGATGCGCCATTCAAACACATGAAAAAAGATCGATTATCAGGGCGTTCGCAACGAATACCATAATAATCAATTCTTTACCATAGCTTTAAATGGTATAATCTCGATAGTCGATTATCACGTCTCGCCACGGGCCTCTCTCAAGCAGCTGAAACCAAATGTATGGTTTCATGAGGAAGGTGAAAAAGTGAATGAGACACATATTTGAATCGAAGAGACAATGCCACACATTTTTGGTCATGTCAAAATTGTCTTCCATAATGCTGAATTTCCTAGATAACGAAATAAGTAAGATCGCTGAACGGCGAAAATAATAGTTCTGTTCACAGGGCTCCTGCACTTCCTTTATTACAGCTACAGAAGTTTCCGATATGAGGACAGAATACTCGGAGGGTATGGATTCGATCGACATGAATCGATCGAAAAATGAAAACGTGAATCGATCGACATGAATCGATCGACACCGATTCGATCGACAAATTGTTAAAAAACCGGGGTCGATTCGATCGACATGAATCGATCGAAAAATGAAAACGTGAATCGATCGACATGAATCGATCGACACCGATTCGATCGACAGTTAATTCAAAAACACCCGGATCGATTCGATCGACATGATGGATCGAAAAATCAAAACGTGAATCGATCGACGTGAATCGATCGACACCGATTCGATCGACAAAATTCGATCGACTCACGGATTTGTCGATCCATTCACGGGTTTGTCGATCGATTCACGGGTTTGTCGATCGATTCACGGGTTTGTCGATCGATTCACGGGTTTGTCGATCCATTCACGGGTTTGTCGATCCATTCACGGGTTTGTCGATCGACTCACGGGTTTGTCGATCGACTCACGGGTTTGTTGATCGATTCACGGGTTTGTCGATCCATTCACGGGCTTGTCGATCGATTCACGGGGTTTGTCGATCCATTCACGGGGTTTGTCGATCCATTCACGGTTGTCGATCGAATCGGTGTCGATCGATTCACGTCGATCGATTCACGTTTTCATTTTTCGATCGATTCATGTCGATCGAATCCATACCCTCCGAATACTCTGTGCTCACGACCGAAGCTCTGTTCTCCCAGCAGAAAAGTTCTGTAAGTTTAACAAAGAAAGTGCAGGAGCCCTGTGAACAGAAGGTTCTGTTACAAGCACCGAATATTTTTTTAGGAAACCCACGATCAGGCAAACTGAACGATTTGGTAACACTGCGAGTTTGTATGCGGATCTCCTGATGTGTTTATCATGCAGTAACATCCCGTTGTAATCGAGAAAATTCGGGTCATAAAATCGAAGTAACATGATTGATTCTCTGCGGCCTCCGGGGTAAATCAGAGCGCTGGACACGGGAGCGTTGCAGATTTTTGCGAAAAAGTCTGCCTTTTCTGCCAGGGTCTTCGTGGAAATGTTCCGAAAATTTCAGAGGCATCGACAACGGCGGGCGTGATGGCTGCCTCCGCAATGACATTTTGTTGAATTAGCTTTCCATTTGGAATACCTGTTGTGCAAACACAGCTTTGTTCGACTATGTAGCTGATACTGAAAAGTGTTTCCTAATTCTCCTTCATCAGGGCGCACCCTTTTTGATCCCGTGATTTCTATGATGTACGGGGTCGTGAATGCACTACATACAGAGGCCTAATGCGTTTTGCCTCTCCCACGTGTAACATTTTGGAAGTAACTTGGTTCCTCTATTTCCAAAGCTCAACATTCATCGGCTTTGGCATACGACGTATGTCTGATAGTCAATCAGGATTATTGAAAATTAAGGTTTCGAGATTTTTAAACGAAGGGAGAGTACCGTAACACAGACAGTCCAGGTGGCGTGGCGTGCTTTGCGGTATATCAATTGATCTGTCCTTCAAACCTATGGAAAATGGATCGATATAAATAGGATGTTTGCAACGAACACCTTAATAATCGATTCTTTACCACCGCTTTAAATGGGGGAATATCGAAAATCGATCATTTACGCTTCGCCACTGATAGGCACTACTCTCCGACGACCTCAAAAATGAAGTTTTGAAATAAGAAAAAAATAGGTCTAGGTAAAGGTGTCTAATTGAAAATTTGGATCGGACAAGTTGTATCAGAGGAAATTTGGTAGCTTCTAATGAAGTTGGGCTGATACTTGTTCATAAGATTCAATTTTAAAGGAATATAAACTGAACAATAAACACGTGGAAAGTTTGTAAGTATTGATTTTCTTTTAAAAGGAGGGGCGCCGATAAGAGCCACTTTTGGGCTCATCCTGGCTGAATTTCCTCGACTTAACGATATCAAGGTCTATATTTAACAGAATGCATCATGATTCGGTCACATCCGATTTCTTTTCGGGTCTAATACTGGCCTAAACATGTGTTTGAGGTCCGTCTTGTGGCCAAAATGAGGACTTTTCGTCTCTTAGTTGGAAACCCGCAAAACCCAAATCTTTCGCCAGAAGTGGCCTTCAGATCCAATACCCATGTCTAGGCCAGTATTAGGCCCGAACAGAGACCAAAAATGGTCAAATCATGATGAGGCCAAATCTAGACCTTCCAATACCCGAAAAATCGTCTAGTTGAGGAAATTTAGGGTGGGCCTAAAAACGTCCCTTATCGATGCCTCTTCTTTAGCATGAGCCGTCTGCTTTTCCTAGAAAGTTTACGTGTGGAATCCGAGAGTTGCCCAAATTTTTTTCCCACGGGAAATAAATATGAATATTTCGAGGGGAAAGTTTCGGGTGGCTCCATGACCTCGCGTAGCATAGGCAGCTCCCCCAAATGTTTGGTGCTCACAAATGAGTCCTACACTCGTAGCAGACACGGGTTTACTCATATAGGATTTTCCGGAACACTCCATTGACAACATAGGTAACGACAAAAGTATTCAATGCTATTCTCAATACGTGAAGTTGCCTCAGTGAGCCTATTGTGGGACTACAATCATTAGAAACCCAAAGCATTGTTGCATAATTCCATGGTGAACATGAATCCGCCGATAACCGGAAGTAAATTTGAAACGAAGTGGTAAACACACTAAAACGGAACAACAGATATTATGACCAAATTTTGACAGGATAGTGCAAAGCCCGTTAAGTTTAGAATCCACATACTAACACACCCCGCGCGAATAAAGTCACACCACAGCTTTTCACGTACCTCACACATAACTTAATTAGCGTTCAATTCCAACGGTAGGCTTCCACCACCATCAACGAACCATCAAGACGTATTAAACATACGACCTACAACCAAATCAGAAGTTGGTTCCGAAAGCGTGAAAAATTCAACGCCCCAGATCCAGGTTGTTCTGGGCCGGGAAGTCAAGTAGACATACCTTGCTAACCAACGTGAGTTCAGTACATGTCAAATAGTAGCCCATCCATCAAGTGTCGTGTGGATAACAGAGCACAGATATCAAGCCCCCCGTAAGCGATAGAACTATATTTCCAGAACACAGACTATCTCAAAATAATAATAAAACATCAATTATCGGGAGCCCTCAGTATCAGCCCTCTTTCAGGAAATCAACATAGCGGCAATCGGTAATAAGCCGGAAAGCGGGATCTATACCGAACCAAAAGCGAATAGAATAAAGTACACACACTGCCGTCTTTCCCCGGGCGCAACACCCAGAAACCACCAACCCCAAGACGCAAAAAAAACCACCAGCAAACACAAAAAAGAACCACACTAAAAGACATACAGACTACTGCACCATCCTTCGAAAAAGCAGACCTGATTATTGACTAACTAACATTACCTAGACACCGAACATCTCAGCGAGACCACGAACTCGCAGAGAACTATCAACGCCGATAAAGAGCTCAAAAGCCAGCAAAACTGTACGACATAAAAGGAAAAATAAATATTTGTTTGTACAACTAGTCGGTGGTCGCCTCAATAGGTGCAACAAACACCAACGCCACCGAGTACATCAGGTTACTGCTTTGAATCCGACATGGAGTAATCAGGATATAGACAACGCACCTCTAGAGCGGTTGGCCGGGATTACTGTACATCAGAGGTGGCTGGCAGCAGATACAGACCAGGACACACCTAACTACAAGCAGAACGACACAATAAGGAAATCGCGTTCAGAGAAACAAACAAACGAAACAAACTCACTATAGGAGTATATTGAAGATAATAAGAAACGGGGATCAAAAAATATCCAAACCACCTCGGAATCAAGTAAAAATTCGGCCGCGTAAACAGGGAATCTACGCGAACTCACTACCCACCTCGCATTCATGATTTCGTTCTTTGTCCGCACGGCCAAAAGGCGCGATCGCAATCCAGAAATAATCCCCAACAGACACATGCCCTTACCTATGATTAACAATGACAAGGAATAGCACCTATAAGATCATCTCGTTCAGCCAGCCCGACATGTACCGGATTAAGCTGGACTCGCCAACACCACATAGCTACCTCCGCTCGTGTACCATGCCTAACTTGAGAGAAAGGTCCCACATGAATAGAATATCAAGGTCAATGTCTCCATCGCGTAGCCCCCTAACACCCAAACCTGCGCACCGCCGACCGTTGCAGCCGGACAGACCCAACGAAACGCTCGCCATCACCCCCGCATCTTCAAATTGCCGGATAGGATCCAGCATCTCTCTACTCCCCGGGATCACGACCGGCCCAGCGGACCTTCGGCTCCCCCCACACGCACCCGTCACCTTCGCCCCACATTCAACAGCGAGAACCTGCAACCACCCCCCGCACCACGCCCTGCCCTTCCGTTGGCCTACCAGCCTCCCCCCCCTGAGCTACCCCGCACCAGCCAACAAGCCCCCCCACGACGACTGCCCCTCCTCGCCATACGTCCCGCTGCCATCCCCCGGCCTCATCCCACCCAAACCGCGACCCAAACCCCTGCGCTACCCCCATCTCTAGCCGTGCCACCAACCCCCACGTCCCAACAGACTTACCCCCTCGCACGAGGGACGCCCACGTGAGGTCTCACCGCTCCCCTCATACCTCCAACCCAGCCCCTCCTATCATCCCCGCACCGCTCAAGCCGCCCTGGCCTCCGATCCCCCCGCCCTTCCCCGCACCTGCTCAAACCCCCCACGCATATTACCGCTCCAACCCATCAACTCACCCCCGACCCCACAGCAAGGCGCCCCATTGACCGCCAGAACCTCCACTCCACATTACACCATCCCCCTACGCGCGCGCGCTAGACCCCCACAGACACTTCGCATCGCCCATCGGCCTCGCACCGTTACATCCCGCAGCTCCGCCCTAGATAGCCCACCTTCGTCCACCATACCCCACCACTCGATCCCCTGCAGCCCGACTCCAGCACCACGTCCACCCACCGGCGCCTCCCACCCATCCACTAAACCCCCCGCTTCTCCCGCTAGATCAACGCCTCTATCCGCTAGTTCCCTACGCCACCGAACTACCCCCCCCCCTCATCACTCCACCCCTAACCTATCCAGCCCCCAAATCCCACCTCAGCCCGCAGGTTCAGCCGGAACGCGCTCCACCCACCCCACGCTTGCCGCGAACCCCCTCGCCCACCGCACCCACCGCGTGCCCACTCCACGACCAGACTCCTACGAAGTGACACCCCGCCCACATCAACTCCCCTAGACCCCACAGTCCGAGTCCCACACCCCGCACGGGCCCCCCCCCCACGCATATCGTCACCCACCCATCCGCCCCACCCCGGCTCACCCCCATTGAATCGGCCCCAACCGCCCTCCCCCCCCATAGGTGCCAGCCCCGCCCCTCACACCTTAGCCCAGATTGCCCCACACCCTACCGCCTCCCAGACAAGCCCTTCGGACACCTCGCCTCATTCGTCCCATTGCCCACCTCAACCAATTCAATTCTGTCTTCATACACGCGCTCACCTCCACCAGCATCAACCCCTCATGCTGCTCTCTATCCCACAGAATAGCGCGTGGAGCTCCCCCAAGCTATTGGCTGGCCATTGGACCTAGGCCCGCCCACTAATATCCTCCCGCGCAACCCCCTGCACCCACCCCCGATGCGCACCCCCAACGAAAACGGATCCCCGCTCAGCCACCTGGTCCCAGTCCTCCCGCCAACGCCGCACCACCACTCCGAACCAGGCCCCCCCGCCCACATCCACCCAGCTGGGGCACCACCCCCGCACCACAACCAACCGCCCACACCTCAACGCCCCCTCAATCCAAGCACCCATCAATCCCATATCGCCCAGAGACCGGCGCAAGCACACACACGCACCGACCCCCTCCTCCACACAACCCCTGCCCCCTCGCGTCCCCACCCACGGCGAGACACTGACCCACCCCCTACTGCACCCATCATCCCCTAACACCCCAGGACCACCACCGCTCGGCTCGCCCCCCCCACCACCAATTATGATTTTCCAACCCACTTCATCACGACACAGCGCAAACCCGGCAGCAGTCTAGCCCAGCTTACGGCTCCCCCTAGGAAGTCAGCAGGCGCCCACTTCCCCCCCCCCCTCCCCACTCACTCTCCTCCCCCGCCACCTTCATACCACCCCCCACTCAATCCCGCGCCGGCGCGCCCACGCCCCAAGGTATTTTTTCTTGAAATTTTCAGATCACTAAAATTGAATTGTGAACAAAATTGTTTGACAAATTTGAAGAAAAATATTCACAATTTTCTTAGTTGATTCGTTTTTTAATTGAAAGAAATATGGCAACATCTTAAGGCTCATACGGTTTTTTCCCATAGCACGGCAGTGTACCCTCCCTTAAAATGCCCGCCTCCTCAAAGAAAAAAAAAACAAAAACAAAAAAAAGCACGCTATCCGACCAATTCCAATTCCGGGAAACTTCGTCGGTGACGTCAGAAAAAGCACGGCGCCTCGTCAATTTGAACAGAGTTCCCACATATACGTTCCTACTACTTTAAAAACGCGGGCAACGGAAAAATACAAAAAAAAAAAAATCGGTGGTTGTATTTCCCTGGTGCGTGAAAAAAGCGGCGATCACGCTCTCGTGGGGAAAGCGGCCAGGGAAAAACGAAATCCGGCCGCGCAAAACGCAGCCAGGCGCTATTTATTCTCCAACAGCGGGTATTTTTACACTCGGGTCGGCGCTCGTGAGGGGGGCGGGGGGAGGTGTTCTCCAGTACCCGGAGTGAATAAGGGGGGGGGGGGGGTTGGGGCGCGTGAAATGGAACACGTATTTTCGGAGCAGTGGCGTGGCGTCAATGATCGATTATCGATAATTCCCCATTTGAATCCGTGGTAAAGAATCGATTATTAAGGTGTTGGCTGCGAACACCCTGTGAATCGATCCTTTTCCACGGGTTCAAATGACAGATCAATCGATATATCGGAAAGCACGCTTCGGAGCTGGAACCCGGAGCGCCCGGTGCGCGTACAATCTACAGTGCAAACATCGCCGATTATTCGGAGCGATTACTATCGCCTGCCCTGGCGCCAGCTTTCGTCATCGAAATACCTTGGAAGCCCCGAATTTTGTGGTTGTAGTCGAAAAACCCGTGTGTCGAGCGTGTAGTTTCTAACTGGGTGTCATTCATGAACAGGGATATCTTGCCCCTGTTCATATTAAGTGTTTTGAATGAAGGGTTGTGTGCAACAGTCCAGTACAGGCTGATAATTGGAATGTATCCACAAATCCATAGACAAATAAGACATAGGGAGAATGAAGCAATCTTATTGGTTGAGAAGGGTGGCTCTTACAGACTAAGGAAGAAATTAATCGACTACCTATAGGGTTTCTCGTGGGCTGTCGTTAGTTAGTCTATTATACCTACCTCCTTTTTCCATTGCAAACACCTGCTCGCTCCACCAATGAATAAATGGATAAATAAATAAATAATAAATAAATAATAATAATATAAATAAAAATAAATAATGATAAATAAAAAACGAATAGAAAAATAAATAAATGCATAGCTTCAAAATTGGACGAAGTAGAAATTCTAGCTATAATGAACCACATGGGTGAATAAAAGCTGTAATAGATCAAATAAAATAGGTTCAGAAACATTCGGATGACTTTGAATGAGACAAAAAAAATGTACAGAATTCATTAGCCTCTACCGCAAAAGAACCAGAATTTTAAAGCTGAGGCATATGTGGAAATTAAATCACAGAAACTTAAAACGATGTAGGTGCTTACTTACTTAATTTCGCGAAGTAAGCTACTAATTGTTTATAAATGTCCAAAAATATTAGTAGTGCGGGACACAAGAGTGGTTTTTTGCAGAATTGTGTATTTAATCACAATGCTGTGCGCCATAAAAGTTTTAATAACTTCAAAAAGAGTCTAAAGTTGTGGGTAAACTAGGAGAATTTTGATAAATCTGGGTGATTGTTTTTAAAATTGATGATTTGAACCTTGTACGCATTTCCAAACCATGTAGAATTCTTAATTTTTTTTTTTTTTTTTTTTTTTTTTTTCTATAAATTTCAATGGGAGTAAACCTCAGATACCCAAGACTTTTCTAAATGTAAAGAGTCAAGTCAGACCAAATTGACCCGTATTTGAATAGATTGATTTGATGGGTTTGAACGTGTTATTTGTATGTTTTGGAGGGTAAAAAACACTTTTCTGTGAAATTTTTACCCTTGTGTTAACATACAGGGGCTTTATCGCCCCCCCTTCTCTCTCTCTTTCATATGTAGCTCCTTCAGAAAACATATTCGAGTCAATTTGTATACGTGCGCCCTTTAAAGCGCTTGAAAGAACTTTAAAAATATGACTTATGAGGGTTTAAGGGCAGTGAGAACCGGAGACAAATGGAAAGAGCAATAAACAAGATTTATTGAAACAATCACACAGAGATTGGGACGACCGATTGGAACACTGAGAGAGGGTGGCTGAGAAGTAAGGGGGCACGGTAGGTTGTATTTTTGGGTGTAAAAATATATGCTGTATTCCTAAAAATTGCCTTTTTTCCTCCGCTTTAATTTCTAGTTGAGACAATTCGTAAGCTTTCCATTCCTTATCCCAATCTATGGGTACAAAAATTTCATTATCATCAGGCTCTAGCGCTGGTTTCAAAGCAGGTTTACAAATAGGAATCATAATTAATTTTTTGTAAAGGAGAGAAGAAAATGAAAGAAAAATACATAATTTTATGGTAAAAATAACTTATAACTAAAGGTTTTGTAGCAGGAACTGCGTCAGTTAGGCCAAGAGTACGACGAAATTCATTGCACAGGCGGAGAACGTGAAAAATGGAACAAAACTCGAGTCACAGGTGATGTGTGTTGGCGTGTTGGTGATCACCACTGCGGCAACGGCTGGCTGCAAGAGCGCGGCTAGTTTGCGGCAGAAAAAGATCGGCTGCGGCACACGAGAAAGGGTGCGTTTTAAAAAAAAACGCGCTAGAGCGTCGACCGAAAATTGAGGTAGGACACGATAGGCTCGAAAACCGGACTGCGCTACTTATGAGGGTTTGAGGGCAGTGAGAACCGGAGACAAATGGAAGGAGCAATAAACAAGGTTTATTGAAACAATCACACAGGGATTGGGACGACCGGCAGGAACACTGAGAAGGGTGGCTGAGGCGATAGACGAATGCCTAGCCGTAGCTCCGAGCTTTTATAGTCGGACGAAATACGAGGGCGTCGCAGGAGGCGAGCACGCGCAGGACCAAAAAGGGACAGGTCTGCAGAATCTTGGCGACTTGCCTGAAAGTCGAGTGCAAGGCTGACAGAAACGCTGAGAGTCACAAGTCGAGAAGCGGTGTGGCGTAAGGTGCGGTGGCGTTTGCGGACGTGCCGTTTGCGGATTCTAAGAATCCGGTGGCGTTTGCGGATTCTTATATTCTGATTGTGGCGATTGCGGAAAGGCGGAACAGGGCCGGTGGAAATTGCGGACAAGAGAATTGCGGCGGTGGCGGTTGCGGACGGAGGGGTGGGCACTTAACTATGCTGCCCCCACCCCTGCGCTGTATATTAAAGAAAAAAATTACCGGAGAGGCTTTAAAATTATTTATAAAAATATAATTGAAAAGATGCGAAGTAGCTGGGTTTTATGTAATATTTTGTCATTTAAAATGACAATAACAAACTCAACAAAAACTTCGAAATCATAAGTTCAAAACTGCTGACGCCGCAAGTTTGAATAATCACATCAAACACAGTGCGGTCGGCGCGCACGGCGCACAGTAGCGCCTTACAAGACCGCAGGATACTTCATGCATTGCGCGTACAGCACGGTGCGCACACATAGCATAGCGCCATACAAGTCTGCAGGATACTTCATACATTGCGCGTATACCACGGTGCGCGCTCAAGTCGTTGAAAAATTGTATTTTCTTGGTGTCGAACCTACCCCGAAGTACCCAATTTCCGAAGAAAGCACACCGCCAGGCTCTGGATTCCTTTCCGTGGATGAAAAAAAAAATATATTAGTATTAAACATTAGTATTATATTACTTTAAAAACATATGAGTAGTGAACATACGGTAAATTTTTAAAAAAGGCATATCAGAAATCAAGAAACTAAAAAATCGTCAGTTTCAGTCCATGTTTAGGATTCAAAACATGTTGTAAATTCTAGTCCAAAATTACTGAAAGTAAAAAAATTACATATGAAAAATGAAAACACATAGGTACATAGGTACAAACTGCCGTGCTAAGGAAAAATGCCGTATGAACATTCGAGAGTTGCCAAATTTCCTTCGATACAATGTTTATTTTTTAGAAAAGTTATGAATATTTTTCTATGAAATTTTCAGGTAATGTGTATTAAAGTGCGAACAAAATTCTATGAAAAATTGGAAGAAAAATATTCATAAGTTCTTGATTTCTGATATGCATGTTTTAAAAATTTACTGCGTGGTTCATGACTCATATGTTTTATCATATCTAATTATACTATAAGCTCCAAGACCTCCTAATTTTGCGAAACTGGTGACGCTTAGTTCCAGCGTTCTACCGGGCCGATTTTCATGATTTTTGCGGCTATCGACGGGCAATTGTCTCTAGATAAGCCAACTCTTTTCAGATTTTCAAAATATGGCCCAGGTTTTTTTATATTACGTGGTAAAGTTGCGAATTCTCCCATTTAAACAATGTAAATTTATACTTTTTGTCATAGTTCGTTTGAGCGTTCTACCGGGCCGATTTCCATGATTTTTGCGTAAATCGACAGGTAATAGGCCCTAGATGAGCCCGCTGTAATCAGATTTTGGAAAAAGGACCCAGGTTTTTTTAAAATCACGTTATAAAAGTGAGTGAGTTTACAGAATGCTCCGGTACTGCTACCGCTATGCGCGGGAGGATGCGCAGTGGTCGAGGAGGTTGCGCAGTAGCTGTGTAGCCTGCGCATCAGCTCTACACTTATCTACACAAGATTCGCACCTAGTCCACGTCGAGCGGTGGTCGAGTCGTCTAAGACGTCGAATGCGTCCATTTTGAACTCGGTGTGGGTTCGATCCCCGACCCACGAAAGTCTTAATGATTACCTGTGACTATCATTGTGCATTGTTTTACTGCAATATTTCATCAAGCAGTCATTCCAAAACGCGTCCTTTTAATTTTAAAGTAATTTTAAGTAATGTTTAAAATTAAAGTATACCTCATATCGTAATTTTTTAGGGGAAAAATAAAACTAACACTGATAGGAGGGTAAAAATAGGGCCGCGAAGCGGCCCATTGATGGCGCGGAGCGCCTTCAGGGGGTTGGGCCGCGTAGCGGCCAGGGGGCGTAGCCCCCTACGTACTAATACTAATGTTTAATACAAATATTTTTTTTCATTACACGAGAAAGGAATCCAGAGCCTCTCTCGGTAATTTTTTCTTTAATATTCAGCGAGGGGTGGGGGGGGCAGCATAATTAAGTGCCTTACCCCTCCGTCGAGCCAATCGCCCACCGGCCGAAATTCTCTTGTCCGCAATTTCCACGTGGCCCTCCTGTTCCGCCTTTCCGGCAATCGCCACCATCAGAATAAGAGAATCCGCAAACGCCACCGCACCGTGGCGTAAATAGCTCATAGCTAGAACAAAGAGGAGAATATGTAACTTATGTTTTTCTTTTCAAAATGACATTAATTTGGACACATCATACCATATTTTGAGCAAACTTAACCTTGACTTTATCTTAAATTTCAAAAATGAGAGACCCCTGAACGTGATACAACTATTCACACTGGATGAATGTCCATATTGCGTGAGAAAAAATTAAGGCGCAATATTGTGAATCGTGAGGCGCGAACTCGCAATGCTCCACTCTATGCTGTCAGTTTCGGGAGAAACGTTAAGAAACGAAGCTGGATTACGTCTTCTCTATCTTCGGCTATGTGTTACTCACGTAACCCTTGAAGAACCACTACAAATGAGACAATATGAAACCAAACACAATGTACGGAAATAGAGCAAGGGGAAGGATGCGGGTTGACGACGGCGCAGAGATACAACTATTCGTGCTTGATGGATGTCCGTGCTGCATCTGCAAAATTGAAGGCGCGATGACGCTAGGCGTAATCTAGCAATGCTCCGCTATGTGCTACCGATGCGGTTTCGCTCAAAGTTGGAAGAAAAGGTAAAAAAGAGGCCCAAATACATCTCCGGCTGTGTTGATACTCAATTTTTTCTTTCTTCCTTTTCAGGTTCATATCTGATTCTTTCTTAGGATGGATTTGCAGACCCAAATCTAAAGCTTGCGTGAACCGGCCCCATACCTTCCGTGGAGCTTGTTTTTTTTTTTAGCAAGTCTCGGGTCGATTTGACCCGGTCTCGGCAACTAAGGATTAATGAAAATATCATTAAAATGACTGCACCGAGGCCATTCAGTCAGTGCATTTCAATAACATTTAGTTATATTATCACGCAAAATAACGGACACAGAATATGCTACGAGAGGAACGGAGATGGATTTTTGGAGAAAGTTGGTAGGAATTTCTGGAAGTGATGGAATGATAGAGTGTGTCAGATCATGGAAGTCGAGAATAAAATCGTGTTCGACGTCAGACCAAACAGCTTGTCTGCAGGTGCGGTCATGTTATTAGGATGACGGAAGAGAGGCTGCCAAAAAATGCACTTAATTGGTTTCCTCCTGGGAGGAGGCGAAGGGGACGCCTAGTGAAAGGGTGGTGGCAGGGGGTTTTAAATGAAATGAGGGAGTGCCAACTCTCTGACGGATTATGGGAGGACCGAGTTTTGTGGCGGTTCGGCGTCGCAGAGAGGCAGAGAGCCCTATGGATGCGACTCTAATGTATGTAGCTCGCAAATTAGGCTCCAATCGTTTGGTCACGTCCAAAAACATTCTCATTATTATGATTTGCTTACCTAGTTATACGGCCAATCGTGTGGTATTTTCGGGAAAATTATTTTTGAATCCAGTACAATTGGCAGCAAGTGTGGCTGGTAATAACCGTGAACAGTAGGCAATAAACCCCCTGTCAATCATCAAAAACCAAAGTAAAACGCCGCCATTTTTGGGTCCTGAGGCCTGAGGCCTCCATTGGACGTCATGTCCATACTCTCTCTATACTCTCTCTATACTCTCGCAATATTCTCTCTATACTCTCTCTATACCCTCTCTATCAGCCTGTCTCAGTTCAGGGTCAGTAGACTCAGGTCCATTCGATAACCAGGTAATTTCTGGGATTATCCGATATGGCGACGGTTGGAGCTTTTGCAAGTGTGAGGGCTTTACGATTTAAGTGCTTCTTCTTACGTAAAATTTTGCGAGTAACACGCGATGACGCCATTGGTTTTTTCTGAAATCAACTTCAAAGCTCAAAAAAAGCTCTCAAAGTTGAGGCCATAATGGAGGAGATATCCCACACTGCCATGAAAGACCACCCCTATATCAAGACATACTCTCCATGCCAAGATAGGGGGCAAATACATCAGCAGAGTTACCGTTTTTATCAGTTTTGGAGTTCCCAAGCAAACTGCCAACCCTGTAAATTTATTTGCTCTCTATCTTTGCATAGAGAGTTTGTCTTGATATAAAGGTGGACTCTCAGGGTAGCGTGGGATATCCCTTCGATTGCGGCCTCAACTTTGGAAGGTTTTTTAAAGCTTTGTAGTTGACTTTAGAAAAAAAACTAGTGGCACCATCGTGTTTCTTGCAAAATTTTCCACAGGAATCAGTCCTTAAATTGCCAATTCCTGACACATGCAAGAGCTCCATTCTCCCGATTGGCCACCATCTCGTGAGTCGCAAAGATTATCGCACTCAACTTTGCTGACGGACTGACCTGGGTCTATCGACCTGGGCCTGAATCACGTCCACCCTGCTTAGGTGAAGCTCCAGCGAAAGCGCGATCGCGAACGAAGTTAAAAATGTTAGTTTAGCCGAGGCCAAGTGGACTCAGCGCGACAGCATGTTTGGACGTGTTTCTGCCAAACGGAACTACATGCAATAAGACATGATCCCTGAAACCCATACGAATATATGCATAACAGAGCTCACGTCATAATGCACATAGTTCCGTTCGGTAGAAATACGCCCGTTTGTGGATAGGCCGCAATCCCTGTGGGCCGGCCACAGTACCGCGACCACCCTTGTCTCCTTGTTGCGCCACCGCTTGTACCCCCACCCCCTACTCCTACCCCCTACACCCACCCCTTTCCCCCTACCCCTCCCCCACCCGCAGAAGTATCCACGCACGCCGAGTCTGACCAAGCGGAAAGTTTTTTTTTTCGAATTTCCACGTTTCCACCGCAGTTACCCAACCCGGCGGAATCGAGCCCCCCCCCCCCCCCCCCCTCAACCCTTTTCATGGATCGCAAATGTGGTGCATGGATGGGGGTTATCTGTTCTCTCCCGTGGACCGAGGGTGACTCCCTTTCGAAAACCGTTTGTACTCGACAATACCTGCACCTGCACTCGCATTGGAGCTAGCGAATTTGTGACATTCTTAATTCAGGGAAGCATTATTAACTTAACACACAATAACTTAATCCTTTTCGCCCCTTCCTCTATTTAAGAATATCTCAAATAAAATTGGAGTGAGTGAAATTGTATCACAATCGATGGCTTAAGTCGGAAACAACGTAACCTCCTTTGCACTACACACGGAAAAAAATTAGGTAGTCGACACAATCAGCGACTAGTTAAAAATGCGTCAGCTACCGTGCGGTGGTCACGATAACTACCTCAGTGGAGGTCACAACTAACCCGGTAGTTACATTAACAACCAAGATGTAACTACCGGGGTAGTTGTGACCTCCACTGCAGTAGTTATCGTAACTACCGCACGGTAGCTGGCGCATTTTTAACTAGCCGCTGGTAGCGTCGACTACCCTATTTTTTTCCGTGCAGCATCTCCAATTTTTACGTGCCTATACTTAAGTTTATGAACGAAAACCAACGGAAGTAACTTCAAATGTTCCGTATACATATATTTCTAAATACACGACGAAAATTGACAGAAATTTTCGACAGTTCCTGCTTTTGCATAGGAGCTCGTGAATTTGTGACATTCTTAATTCAAGGAGGCAGTAACACATATTCACTTAATCCTTATCGCCTCTTTTTTAATTCAGGAATATTTCTGATAAATTTGAAAATCAGTGAAATTGTATCATGGTCGAAAGCTTAAGTCGGAAACGGTGCATCAACCTCATTAGCACTGAAACATCTTCGATACATCCTTTTTCTTTTTCTTCTTTCTTTAAAAAAGAAAAAAAACTATCGAAAATTTCTTAAAATTTTCCGCACACACATATTTCTTAACTATCGACGAAAATTGACAGGAAGTTTAAAAAAATATATTGGTCATTATATAACGCGAAAATTTTAATGACTATAGCAAACCGCTGCGTAAATCACGTATTTGCCGCGATATTACAGTCATTGTCGTGTAATTTAGGTTGTTTTCCAGAAAACTTTGAAGAATAAAATTCGTGCACTTCGCACAAAACAGAGATTGTGAGTGGGGAATTTATATTGATGTAAGTAATCCC
This sequence comes from Bemisia tabaci, assembly GCF_918797505.1. Classification (NCBI taxonomy): domain Eukaryota; kingdom Metazoa; phylum Arthropoda; class Insecta; order Hemiptera; family Aleyrodidae; genus Bemisia; species Bemisia tabaci. The sequence continues at coordinate 6,312,403 of NC_092793.1, forward strand.
CTGAAAATATCACGTGAATCTCGCGATATTGAGATGGAACTTGCGCAATTTCTCACATTTTCACACGCGGAATCAAGCGAGCAACTATTCGAACTCCGGGGTGGGTATGTGCAGGTATCGCGCGAAATTGAAGGAGAATCTTACTTTTCGTTTATCTGGAGTTACTGATGTTTTGCTCGCATCGATTAAAGTCTAGTATTTGCTGATATATTAAGGTGAAAATAAGATGGAGAAATGGTGCTGGGTCCACACCATTTCGTGGGGAAAACAAAGCCAAGAAATTCCAAAAATTAAGTTTTAAACATTTTTATTTTTGACTCTGATTTTAATTTTTGGAATTTCTTGACTTTGTTTTACCCGCGAAATGGTGTGGAGCCAGCACCATTACTCGACCTTGTTACATACAGTTCGGGCTACTTCTTAGTGTTGTTTTCTCATTAAGGTGAAAATTAAGTGATCTTTTGAGACCTTTATCAACCATTTGCGCCTGCGCCGTGATATTAAGGAGAATTATGCTTAATTTTTAATGACTTTACTGAACCGCTAGGTCAATCGCATAGTTCCTGTGATATTACAGTCATTATCGTGTAATCAGGCCCGCCACATCCCATCTCGGGCCCTGGTACCAGTTTTAAGGTCCGGGCCCCAAGCACGGAGGGGGGAGGGGTCCGAGGGGCATCCCCCGCGAAATTTTAGAATTTATAGGACTATTCGGACGCATTTTGAAGCTTCCATAAATAATTTTTCCATCAATTTCTGCGGAATAATTATGTTTTTTTTTCTTCTACTTTCAGCACAAAATACTTGCGAATTGTTGCATTCAAAACATCTGGAACATTTTTATTTTTTTCTTGGGGGGGCATATGATACTATTTTCAGCTCTATGAGGGCCAGGCCCCCCTGGACTCCCCCTTCGTTTGTCTGTGGCAAGGGAGTTGAGCCATGAGCCATTGAAGTCGAGAATGCCCAGACTGGAGACTCTTAGCATCTGACGTCGGAAGAAAATGAAACGTAGTTACTAAAAATATCCCTCTGTACTAAAAATCTTGGAAATAGATAGAAATTTTCCAGGAAGTATACTTCTTTGAAAATTTAAGAAGAAATCTACAGTGCCCGAGTATGTTTCTGAAAATCTATTCACCTTTTGCGAAATGTTTAGGGTTAATGTTTCACTTTTTCTTACGAAACAAGGGTTGCATGTGAATTCGCAGTGGTTTTTCACGGGTAACACGGGCCCCGGTACCAGGGACCCAGTATCCCCCCCCCCCTTGAGGCGGGCCTGCGTGTAATTTCTCGTTTTTTCTCTCTTTTTTTTCCAGAAAGTGCTGAAGAAATCGCGAATTTCACGTGAAACCGTGATGGAAAGCGCATATTTTCTTTTAATGTAAGTGATTCGCTGGAAGTATCGCACTATTTTCGCGATATGGAAATGGAACTCGCGGAACTTCTCAGTTTTTCACCCGCGGAAGCAAGCGAGCAACTATTCGAACTCCGGAGTGAGTATATGGTATCACGCAAAATTGAAGGAGAATCTTAGCTTTTTGCTTATCTGGAGTTTCTGACGTTTATGAAAGTTATTCTCACGTCCATGTAAAAGTCGCATATTTTCCGCTATATTAAGGTGAACATTTTGTGATCTTAATCAACCGGTGGAAAATGTGTGTTTGTGCCGTGATTTTGAGGTGAATAATATATTTAAGATATAATTAATTATTATTTATTATTATTTAATATATTTTTAAGAAAGTCAAATATGATGAACTCGTGGCGTCACTTTTGGATTAAGTATTCTCTCCATTAGGCCATCAGTATATGATGAAGATCCGAAAAAATTTTCGCAAATTGCAACAAAGTAATGCATTTTCTCTTCCGGAAGGTAGTCAATTGCTTATAACTTTTTGTTCATGGTATCCAACCCCTTAAAACTAATGGAAGATTGCTTAAAGACTCGTAATATTACCGCAACAAGCTGCAAGAACTATACCGGACGTTGGTAATCAGGCACCAGTTGTCGTGGTGACTGTAACATCCGTATCTGGTTATCTGGTAAATATTGATAGTCAAAAAGGTTTAAGTGCCAGGAATAAAAATACGAAAAACGCCAGAAATTCTCCTTCAAACAGAAATTCACGGAAAAAACATCTTATAGCGCTGAGTCTTTACGCACATTAGGTAAATTAGCGCTAACTACAGGCAGTAGTGCTGAGCCCTACAGCTTTAGGGTCCAGCCCTACAGGTTGCAAGGCAGCCCGCTCAGCCCTCTTGCGTGCACTGAAAAAAATAGTTCTGTTCACAGGGCTCCTGCACTTCTTTTGTCACAGTCACAGAGGCTTCCGTTATGAGGACAGAGTACTCTGTTCCCACGACCGAAGTTCTGTTCTCACAACAGAAAAATTCTGTAAGTGTAACAAAGAAACTGCAGGAGCCCTGTGAACAGAAGGATCTGTCGTCAGTACTATCTATTTTTTTCTGTGTGCAGTTGGTGCAACAATTGCATGGAATGTTCGCTAATATGCGTGATGTAGCGCCCAGTGGCGAGGCGTGAATGATCGATCATCACTCAAAAAAATAGGGTAGTCGACACAACCAGCGGCTGGTTAAAAATGCGCTACCTAGGTACCGTGCGGTAGTTACGATAGGTCCATGGTCCATGGTTGTTGATGTAACTACCGGGTTAGTTGTGACCTCCACCGCGGTCGTTATCGGAACTGCCGCACGGTAGCTGGCGCATTTTTAACCAGCCGCTGGTTGTGTCGACTACCCTATTTTTTTCGTGATCGATATTTTCCAATAAGAAGCTGTGGTGAAGAATCTATTATTAAGGTGTTCCCTCCGAACAATCTGTTTGGCGATCCTTTCTCATAGGTTTAAATGGTAGATTCATCGATACATCGCGAAACATGCACTCCCCCGGCAGCGCCCCGTGCAAAGAACGGGTAAACTGCCGCACAGTGGATCGAGTCAATAGGAGAGGTCGGACGAAATTCGGAAACTTTAAACGCTTATAACTCCGTTTACACACGACTTTGATGTTCTGAAAGTGGCTCCGTTGGTTTCCTCATGAAATTTTCTGCTTTGAGCACCCCCTGAAATTTAAAATGTGACGAAATAAACATCAACATTTGCAGTTTTTGTCAAAAATTTAATGTCCGACCATTCAAATTGACTCGATCCACTGTGCGCCAGTCAATGTAACACTGAAAAAAAAACTCCGGCCGTGGGAGCCGCAATTACGGGCTATATAGACATATCGTCCGTTCCAGGCTCAAAGGCCGAAAATTCCGGCTGCTGGAGCCGTAGCTTCGATTGCTCCGGGTTCAGAGGCCGAAGCTACAGCTCCAGCTCCGCAGCCGGAATTTTCGGCCTTTGAGCCCGGAATGGACGGTATATCTATATAGCCCGTAATTGCGGCCCCGCACGAGTTTTTTTTTCAGTGAACTAAACTTCCAATTTTTGGCATCTGAGCGTTTTTTATTATGAACGATTGACTTAGCCTCAAGCCTCAATTCTCAGTCTGTAGTAAAACACTCGGTTTTTGAAATCTCCTCGGGCAGCCCCGCTATTAGGGGGTGACAACAACTCGTCGCACGATTCAAACGAACGAGATGAATTGCAAAATTCGGAAATATAAACTCGAGTCGCACTGAGAGTAAACAGATGTGATTCCTGTGTGATCCCTTTCCCCTTTTTTCAAACACGAAGTCAAACCGCAAGCCGAGACCGGGCGAGCTCAAGGGTGGAAACAAGAGGAGACGGAGTGTCAATATTTTGAAAGGCTGCATGCTCAGGGATCGGAAGAAAGTGTTAGGTAGGCGACGATAGCTCACCTGAACTCGACCACCCACGTCGTGGAGGCCTGGAGCCGCAGCTTCAGTAGACACCAGCGGCGTGGCGTGCTTCGCGATAACTCGATCGATCTGCCATTTAATCCTATGGAAAAGGATCGATAAACAGGGTGCTCGCAACGAACACCTTCATAATCGATTCGTTACCATAGCTTCAAATAGGGAAATATCGATAATCGATCATTCGCGCCCCGCCTCAAACGGGGACTCCCTGTTCATCTTACAAGAGCGTTAAAAAGGGAGTAAAGAAAATATTAACCTCATCAGCGTAATCTTGGTTCCGAAACGGTTATGGCGCGTCGATCGTTTACCTTTGAGCTGATCCGACAGTCCACGTCATAACCGCACCTGCGGGTCAATAGACATAAAGACGGAACACTCGTGTCTAAGTGCAAGATGCACGGGGGACAAGTGGAGCCACCTTGGCGCTTTTCGTTTTGTGTGAGTGTGTAAATTAGCGCGAGAATCTATGCGCGGCCTACGGAAATTTGAATCAAGGTGGTCTCTCGGTTCAGCTTAATTCATGTTCATGACTCAATATTAAAATACTTAATTTGATCAGTAAGTTACCGATAAGTTTACCTCTAAGTTCCTATAGTGTATATCTAGGAGACCTATAATAGCACCGACATCCTCAATTTAGCATGTAAAAGGAGACCTAGGGGGCTCCTGGGTCCCATTCAACATCATGTTGTTGGCAATGACAATTTTTTAGACGTGACCGAACAATGGAGATGTTGTAGTGCGTATGTGCGGGATTTGCGATTTGACTGTTGATTCTTATGTAAAGTTCGCGAGAAACACGATGGTGCCACTGGTTTTCTCTGAAATCATCTCCCAAGCTCAAAAAAAGCTCTCAAAGTGAGGCCAAATGGAGGGGATATCCCACGCTATCCTGAGAGTCCACCTCTACATCAAGACAAACTCTCCATGCAAAGATAGGGAGCAAATACATTGACAGGGCTGCCACTTTATTTGGGGACTCTAAAACTGAAAACACGACAACCCTGCTAATGTATTGATATGTCCGTATCTTCGCATGGAGAGTTTGTCTTGATGTAGAGGTGGACTCTCAGGATAGCGTGGGATATCCCTCCATTTTGGCCTCAACTTGAGAGCTTTTTTTGAGCTTGGGAGATGATTTCAGAGAGAACCAGTGGCACCATCGTGTTTCTCGCAAACTTTTACATAAGAATCAATGGTCAAATCGCAAATCCCTCACACATGCAACATCTCCATCGGAGCGTAATTTTGCGAGATTGAACATGAATTCTTATTGAAAGTCACCGACTGAATGGCCTCTCTCGGATCCGTTGCTGAATCCTGAGTTTTTGGCAAGCAAGGTGCAGTTTTTTTTAAATAATAATTTCATTAACCCCTAGATTCTAAAGCCGGATCAAATTGACCCGAGGCTTGCTTGAAACACGTGCTTCGTGGGTTGTAAGGGGCCGACACATACAATCTTTAGATGTAGACCTGCAAGTACATCCTAAACAAAGAATCAGGCATTGAATTGGAAAAAAAATCTAGGATAAACACGGCCAAAAATAGGAGGGACGTATTCAGGCCTCGTTTTTTAAATTTTTCTCACGAATTCGAGCGACCTTTTTTCGGCGCCATAGAAAGGAGCATTGCGAGTTCACGCCTCTCCTCATCGCCTTCATTTTTGCAGATGCAACATGGACATCCAGCATGCACGAATAGTTGTATCTCTGCGCCGTCATCGACGCGCCTCTTTTCCCTTGCTCTATTTCCGTACTGTGTTGGTTTCCGTTTGCCTTATTTGTATTTGTAGTGGTGCTTCCAAGGCTCCGAGCGACACAGTCGTAAATAAGAGAGACATAATCCAGCCTCGTTTTTTAACGTTTTCTCCCAAATCAGGGCGACACCTCATTGGAAGCATGGAGCGGAGCATTGCGAGTTCACGCATCGCGCCTTCAATTTTACAGACGCAACATGGACGCCCATCAAGCACGAATAGTTGTATCTCTGCGCCGTCCTCAACGCGCATTGCCCATATTCTGTTAGTTTCTTTGCTCTTACTTTCTCTTCTCCCGTGTACATGTGAATTTTCCGCATTTTTCATCGTCGTAAGTCTTTTTCTCTTCTTATTTTTCTACTTTTCAGGACGCCACGCCACGCCATGCGGTCTTCTGCATGCCAAGGAGGCGTTTCTGCCAATGGCATATAGAAGATAAAAGTGCAAAGGTGCATATCTCGGAAAACGCGATTTTCCAGGAGAGTAAAAAAACTGTCTACATTTCTCCTTATTGTCAGTAGGAGGATAATAATTCTTGAGTATAGCAAGAATAAAATGCTTTTTCAGACTCCATCAGCATTTTGAATAGTATCTCGAACTGTTAGAAAATACAGTAGAAATGCCGAGATTTGCGTTTTCGGCACTAAGAATTGACGCTTTATCACAAGATACGCATTTTTGCAATTGGTGTTTTAAACCTGTTGTTAGCGGATTTGGACCATTTAAAGCCTGAAAAAAGAGAATCAAGCTTACAATTTATTATCAGAAGCTTTAGATTGATCTCATATGGCCAGATCAAGCATTATTATGATTGAAAAATGACATTTGATCACGAGATACGCTTCTCTGCAATTAGCGTTTTGAGCCTGCTCGTGATCAGTAAGATCAAAAATAGAGTACTTACATAAAACTTGTTTAGAAGCTTGATTCAATACGATAGATGAAGAATTGTATGACTCGATTGATTCAAATACATCTGACCATTGTGATGAACTGTCAGTTCAGGATTGCTTTGGCCCAGAGAGTGAATAAAGGACATGAATGCCGCGCGCCGCTAGTAATAGGCATCTATGAAGAAATGACACTGGAGAGCCCTGGATAAGCATTTAGCAACTTTTCGAAACCAGCGAGTTCCTGAAAATAAGTAAAAACACAGGAAAGCTGATCAGGTGATGTATGCTGTTGGCGGGGAACGCTGAGGAGCGCGCGTTGCGCGTAAGGCGCGCCGAGTCAAATGATCGGGCCAGAACGGAATACGCATTCCTGGACTTCAGCCTGAGATACGCGAAAAAAGTTCTACGGTTTTAGGTAACATCCAAATTTTTTTCGATTATAGCCTCTTGCTGGCAAATAGACGACATCTTTAACAACACGTTTATGCAGCCAACTCAAAAATGTAAAAAAAAAATTGAGATACGCACTTCTGCACTTTCACCATCGATATGAATTTCTGTAGTTTCGCGTCAATGTATTCTCTTATTCGAGTGCTATACCTGACAAGTCTCGTGGATTTTGAAAAAGTGAGAAAAATCGGAACGCCTTCAATTTTTCAATGGGCAACACACACATTCGTGGAACACGAATTGTTGCATCAAAGTGCCGCAATCAACTCAGTTCGTCAGTTAGCGCATTTTTTCTCGATTTTGGACGAGGAAAAAAATTTCGAGAAAATTACTCATCTTGCGTAGAATCGATTGGGCCTTTAAAATCGAGACTCACCAGAGCTTCCTTAGCGGAGAAACGAGTGTTTTTGACCGTTCTCGAAAAGTCACTCTCTTAATCGCCAGTTGTAAGATCCAAAAAACTTCCGACGCATTAGGACCAGAAAATCAGACTCAGTGCGTCATCTTACATGGGGCCAGATGCATTTCACTCCTAATTACGGAATTTTCTATTCGATCCTGAAATTTTAGTCCATACGCACATTAGCGCCTACAAGACGGTAGGAATACTTCACGCATTGCGCCAAACACAATGCAAAAATCGAGATACGCAACTCCGCACTTTTACCATCGATATTGGGCCAATGACCGGTCCAGGCCTAGTTATTATCTTAGTTTTGAATTAATATGAGCTTTTTAAGTGCTTAAATGTGTCCTACGAGAGATTTCAAAGATGAAAAATATATCAGAATGCTGATATTCGTACCTTGTCCAAAGATCCATCTCGAACGGTTTTCTATCAGGCAGATTATTGATATCGTCGGTGTACCGAGTATCAGGGCGCAAAATCGCGAACTCCTTCAAAGCCAAATAACGCAACACACCGGCAGGATTATCCCGGATCCGTCGAGCAACCAGGGCTCTCACTAATTATTATTAAGTCTTTAACTTACCGGCAAATTAAAACTAATATCATGTTTGATGTCAAATATTAAATTTGATTAATACGATACAGCGCCGCGCCCGTGCGGGCGGGCGGTGGGAGGGGAGGGAGGAACTGAGGGGGGGGGGGGCGTAATGCCTTGTTAATATGTTAGCCGTTCTTTAAGCTTCCTCCCGCTTTTCTCAACGTGTGTGCTTTTCATTTTGAGCGAGCAAACTCTCCTGGGCAAATATTTGATCTCGTGTCTCTCTCTCTCCTCCCGCACTCGCGCGACTGCTCTCTCGCTCTCTCCCCGCCCCCCTCCCCACTTCATCTCGTTACCGGGACACGGTTGCCGCTTTGAACGTTAAACCACTACTTTCTTAAACCCTCTCCCGCCCCGCTGAAGAACGCCGTATGAACCTTCAGGAGTTGTTAAATTTCCCACCGGTTAAATACGAATTTTCAGGGAAACTCGTGAATATTTTGTCGCCGATTTTTCACTGAATGTTGCACGCGATTTAATCTGAAGTGTCTGAAAATTTAGAGATAAAATACACATAAATAATCTCAAAAATAAATATGTATTCAGAAGACGTTTGGCAACATCCGAGTTATCATACGGCGTTTACCCTAAGCGCGGCAGTAAATGCGTGCTTTTTGCTAGGATTCTGACAACACCTCCTCAGGCTCCTAACGTTTCGATCGATAGACAAATGCTATTAAACGCATCTTGTCTATATCAAAAAGCAAGTCGTGTGGTATGCATATCCTTGGGGGTGGCATTATTCAATCTCTGGGTGTATCTTCCATCTCTTCATCTGTCTCTTCGCTCCCCCCCCCCGCCCTCTCCCCCCCCTTTCTCTCTTTTGTCGTGTTCGGGGAAGCGTGTTTTCGTCTACTTCATAAATTAAACAAGAAATTGAAGTGGCGCTATTTGCCGAGAACTCGCGCGGCATGATTTTAATATCGTCCTCGCGATTTTTCAACCGGAGTCACCTGTGTGATTCGCTCTCGAGTATGATGCGACTTCGGTGCGCTTTTCCCGATACGCGATGTTCCTGCGCCCCGGAGTATCGCCACCTTCCGGCCGAAGTATCACAAGCGCCATGCGCGGTTTCAAAATTTCCGCCGCCATTTTGTTTTTTTACGGAAAAATTGTACAACGCGGCTGTCCGAGAATTTCACTGGATTTTCTTTACGCCCGCACTGAAAAGAAAATCTCGGTGTATTTACTAAAAAAGGGTAAAATTACCAAGGATTCAGGGTTCTATTTGATCCCAGTTTTTTCTTGGTAAAATTACTATTTATGGAATTGGTAATTGTACCGAGAAATCTCGGTAAAATTATTGAACTTTCTCGGTAATTTTACTGGACCTTGGTAAAAACGCCAATATTTTTTATCCACTGTGGTAGAATTACCGAGATAAAATGGCAAAGTTACCGGGAATTGATTACCAATAAAAGTGGTATTCTTACCTGAAAAAAACAGTAAAAATACCGGTTTTTAGGTAAGCTTACTAGTCTGTCTTGGTAAAATTACCAATAATTGGTGAAAAAAAGTGAGATGGTAAAGGTGCCAACGGACCTTGGTAAAAACGCCGAGAATTTTTTTTCAGTGCACTTTCTGGCCGAAGTATCACAAGCGCCATGCAACGTTTAAAAATTTCCGCCGCCATTTTATTTTTTTACGGAAAAATTGTACTACGAGGCTGTCCGAGAATTTCACTGAATTTTCTTTACGCCCGGTTAGCCCGATCGAGATACGCGGTATTACAGTTTCATGAGGGTAAAATTTAATAAAGTTGGGTGCTTGTCTGTCGGTCTTACATAGAGAACTGATCGGCGATCGACTAATCGGAAACTATACCCTCCGCGCAATGCAAATGCAAGGAAACACGCCGTATGCAAATTCGACGATTGCCAGATTTCTCGTGATAAAATATTATTTTTGAGGAAATTTGTGAAATATTTAGTTGAAATTTTCAGATACTCTAGATTGCGAATAAAATACCCGGACAAATCTGAAGAAAAAAATTCACAAATTTCCCTAAAAATTCACGAATTTCACTTAAAATTCACACTTTATCAAGAGAAATTTGACAATGCCTAAGAGCTTCTACGATGTTCTTCCTCAGCACGGCAGTACAGGCGACCCTAAGTTTCACCCTTGGAATTAATCTAATGAAATGATTAAAGTACACAGACTCTGATGGCACAGGTATTTTTGTACGTAGCATGCACGTAACGTAAGAATTCTTATTGTTTTCATTGAGTAGTTACTAATGGGTGCCTCTTTTCGAGTCATGTTCGCAGCTCTCGATACTATACCCGTGCTGAGGAAGAACGCCGTATGAACATTCCAGACTTGCCAAATTTCCTTCGATGAAATGTTTGTTTTTGAAGTGAAGAATGACGGCTCAAAAAATGGTGAAAAAACAACAACAGGCCTAAAGGTTGAAAGTGAATTTTACCGAGGGACCAATTGAAGAAATGATAGGAAAGAAAGAAAAGATGGAATAGGATATGAGGTATTGAAGCGAGACAAGTGAAGAGCCGCAGCGACCCCCCAATTTGCCTTGGCTCGGAAAATGAGAGTGAGAAGAGAAAGATTTGAGGTGACTGCAAAATTGATTTAATGATCTGGAAGAGATCCTGCTTGGAGTTTTTATTTTTACCAGACTCAGAGTGAATCGGCTACTATCCTTGGATAGGAAACCTGAAGGGTTACCAGGCGTATAGTACACCGGCTTCTGCAGTGAGCAGGAAAACCAGAAGGGTTTGAATATTGAGAGCTGTGTGCTATTGCACTTATTATTAATTCCAGATTCCGAAGAATTGGCTTCTCCAAATTGGAGGTGGTATACAAACTGTATGAGTCCGAAATAGAGATGACTTGAATGTGAATAATTTTGAATGCTTGAAAAGATGAATTTGCTTCGTTCTGTGTAATGATGACCGCTAATGCTTGACCTTGGTGCCAATATAACGGGAAACTGAACTTCGGTCTTGATCCAAAAAACGCCAATTTCTTGCTGAGCTCCTTAGGATGTTTCTTCAGCTGCTTGCTTGGCTTGATTTGACTTGATCCTTGTTGAGAGCTTGAGAGTGAGGTGCTTCTTGGTCGACTGCTGCATTCAGAGTGAATTAATTAGCGATTTGCGGGTATATTTATATGCAGATTTCCTTTGTGTGCGAATGCGGGAAACCAACTTGCTTGTGATTGGTCGGTTGGCGAAGCAAGAGTGAATTGGGCGGGAAAGCTGCCGCTGGCCGCTGAATTTGTATTGCGCGGGCTCTGTTGTGGCGAAGTTCAAATCTCGTGCGCCGCGGTGACTTGTGATTGGCTGCGGCGGATACTGCGCTTGCGCGCTGACTCGTCATTGGCGGCGGCGCTTGCGTGCTGCTGAACAAAGGATCTCATTACTGCGCGGTTGAAAGTTGACGTCTAGTGCAGAGTTGTTCGCCCGATCACCAAGGTTAAGCTACATTGATCGTAATGCTTGAAATGGAGACCGTTTGGGAACATCGCAATTTTACATCATTTTACACGTTTTAATTTTGTGAATTGGTCTGATATGAGTTGAGAATGCTGAGAAATTGATTTCTAGAATTTATTATAATTATTATTATTTTTTATAAAGGGGAAATCAGACATACTCCCCCCGTTGAACGAGCACGCGTTCAACAGAGAAGTGTTTTAAAAAATTTGTTAGTTTAGAAGCTCATATTTGGTTCTTGTCTGAACTTATGGGGAGGCGGCAAAGCTTGGAAACCGGGCGCCGTAAAGTCCCCGTGGTGGTCTTGACATCGACGACGCGTGTGACGTCATCAGGGCCCGGAAAGCACTTGGTGATTCGTCCTAACCTCCATTGCTGAGGAGGTAAATTATTGTCTTGAATAATGACGAGATCATCAATTTTTATTGGATCAGTTTCTTGAGTCCATTTTGATCGCTGCCTCAAACAGTTGATGTACTCATTTTTCCATGTTTGCCAAAAATGTTGACTGGCTTTGTTTATCAAGCCCCATCTATCCACACGATTAGAAGGAGTTTCTGTTAGATTTTCTTCGGGTAAGGCGTTGAGTGGGCGACCAACAAGAAAATGACCTGGGGTCAAGGCGTCCATATCTGAGGGATCTGTTGATAGCGGGCAGAGCGGCCTAGAGTTCATTATTGCCTCCACTCGAGTCACGAGTGTAGTCATTTCCTCGAAGGTGAAAATTTGAGTACCCATGATTCTTTTGAGATGATGTTTTGCGGATTTTATCCCTGCTTCATGTAGTCCACCAAAATTTGGCGCGGAAGCGGGCTGAAAATGCCAATTGATTTCCTTTTTGCTTAGATTTTCCGCAATGCTTGTTTCATTAGTTTTTAAGAATGCATATAGCTCTTTTAAAGAGTTATTCATTCCTACGAAGTTGGTACCGTTATCAGAGAACATATTTTTGCATAATCCTCTGCGAGAGACAAATCGAGCTAATGCGCCTTCAAAGGCCTTTGTAGTCAATTCGCTTACAAATTCCAGGTGTACTGCTTTAGTAGCCATACAAATAAATAGGGCTAGATACCCCTTCGTTTGCCTTGCATTTCTGAGCTTGTTTTCTTTGACTTGGAATGGTCCGCCGTAGTCACACGCTGTATTGAGAAACGGATATGCTGCCTGAACCCTCCATTTTGGTAAATCGCCCATAAGTGGCTGCGTGAATTTTGGTCTGACTTTAAAGCACTGGATGCACTTTTGAAGTTTAGATCTGACTACAGCACGCCCATTAATTATCCAAAATCGCTGATTGATTGCTGCTAAAGTTGAGCTGGGACCGCCGTGAAGTGTCATATCGTGATAATAGTCGATTACCAGTTGAGTGAAATGATGATTTTTAGGCAATAAAATGGGAAATTTGAAGTCGTAGCTCATGTCTGAGTGCCTGAGTCGACCACCGACTCGCAATAATCCCTGTTCATCTAAAAAAGGACGAAGTTTGCATAAAGAGGCCGGGCTCTCTTTTTTCTCGCTCAGTGTTCTGATCTCTGCTTTAAATTCTTTGCCTTGAATAATTTTTATCCACCAGTGCCGGGCTTCTTGTAGCTCCGCACTGGAAATCTGTCCAGTTCTTTTCTGGGTAGGATGCCGGGTATTATGGATAAATCTCAACATCCAAACGGTGGTTCTGAGCAGAGGAACAAATCCTGAAAATGATTTTAAGAAAGTTTCCTCCCATGATTCTTGTTTATTTTGTACCAGCGTGACGATGTCCGGTAGTTTGTCGATGATTTCTGCTTTGCTTTCTGGGTCAAATGGACTCAACTTCGGCCATTTTTCTTCTGGCTCTTGCAACCATTTTGGTCCATGCCACCATAAACTGTTGTCGGCCAATCTGTCTGGCATGCAGCCTCGGCTGGCCAGATCGCTCGGATTATCTTCAGACTTGACATGCCCCCAATGTTGAGGTGTTAATACTTCTAAAATTCGAGTAACTCGATTAGCGACGAATACTTTGAGCCGGTAGGGAGGAGTTTGGAGCCATGATAAGACGACTGTGGAGTCTGAATAGGCGAACACCTTCCTGATTGGATGAGCCATTGAACATATGTAGTGAGCAGCATCTAGTAGCTCTGTTAATAGCGCCGCCCCCTGCAACTCCAGCCTGGGGATGCTCATCGGTTTGAGCGGTGCCACCTTAGTTTTCGCCATTAAAAGGCTGGTTTTGACCTCACCGGAGCTGCTTTCGACCCTCAGATACACATTGCCGCTGTATCCTAATTTACTGGCGTCGCTAAAACCGACAAGATCAAATTTTACTCCATCGATCAGAGACACATGACGCGGAATACGGATCTCGGAAATTTTGATGAGTTCTTCGGTGTACTTTTTCCACTGTGCTTGAAGCTCGAGGGGCACCGCCTCGTCCCAATCTATGCCTAATAACCACAGTTGTTGAAGAAATTGCTTGCCTTTTAGCATAATTGGTGATATCAGGCCAAGTGGATCAAAGATTTGGGCGACAACTGAGGCGATACCTCTTTTTGTGTACACCGGTGTGATTTTCTCAACCTTGAATGAGAATATATCGCTGCTTGGCTGCCATTGTAATCCGAGAAGCGATTCGGAACTGTCTGCATCTGAAAATTCTACTGGAGTTTTGAGATTGGACTCCGGCAAGTCCTCCAATATTTCTGGGTCATTGCTTGACCACTTTTTCAGCTCCATGTTGCATTCACCGGCGCATTCGATTATTTCATCTCTTGCGTGTTTTTCCATGAAAAGTTCCTCAGCTAAGAGGTCATTTGGACTTTTGACTGGCCTTGACGGGGGTTCCTCTATCTCCCAATGTCGTCGAAGGCAAGTTTCAATTGGTTCTGAATTGATGGACAGCAAAGCAGTGATTGGTGCTGATTCTGAGGTTGTCACTGCTGCTATGCGTGTTGCGTCATGCGGGGCGCTAAATTTGCCCGTCATAACCCATCCATAAATGCTGCTTAGCGCTATTGGCCAATTTTCATCGAGAATGATTTTTCTGCCATCATAAATGTGAGGATACAGGTCGGCTCCAATAAGTAGATCTACTGGGCCTGGTTTCATCCACTCTGGATCCGCCAAAAACAATGTCCTGAGAGGTTTGCTCATTGTGTTGGGAAGACTTATATTTGGCAGATCGGTGGTGATTTTTGTCATTATTGTTGCTGTTGATGTGAACACTGGCTGCGATTCAATGCGAGACTTGATCTCACATTCCACAGTACCATGAATATCATTGACTGCTTGATTGCCTAACCCTGAAATTGGAGGCGCTTCTTTGTGGATTTTTAGACCCAATTTGTTTGCACAGCGCTTAGTTATAAATGTAGACATGGCAGCACTGTCGATGAGTCCTCTGACAGGTTGATAACCACCAAATGAATCTTTGACTAGAACTAGAGCAGTTCCTAGAATGCATGCGTATTCCTTTGGTTTTGAGTTGGAAACCATAGCTGTCTTGGGAGGTTTTGATGAATCTTGATTTGACGTGTCTTCTAAGTGTAGAAGTGAATTATGCCTTTTATGACATGTTTTGCAGGTGTATTGGTTCTTACAAACCGAACTGGAGTGATTGAATTTCATGCAGTTGAAACACAGGTTTTTCTCTTTGACGAATGATCGGCGTTCAGGGATTGATTTAGCTAAAAATGATTCGCAAAAATAAATGGGATGGTCTTGAGTGCAGCATGGACATTTTTGTTGAGACGAGCTCTGTTTCGGCTTAACCCCGCCCAACACGGAAATATTTTAAAAATATTGCTGAAATATTGTCAAAAACATTTTAACAATATTTTAACAATATCGAAATAATATTGCTGCAATAGTTTGTTGTCCGCCCCCCTGACAATATTGCAGCAATATTGTCAAGGTAATATTGATAATATATTTTAAAAATATTTACTTGCGATGAGGTTATCATATTCCATATCCGTGTGCGCGCACTCTAGGAGACGTCTTTGGTACTAATTTTCTTTCTAATGTACACATGCGTCCAGGTTGTGGATCGTAGAGTTGTTACTGACCTTAAAATCCGCGCCGTCCTAGTCGGGATTAGAACCCACGCCTCGGGGTGGAGTTGATATCCGAAGTCCAGTACTTTACCACCAGACCAGCCAGGCTTGATGTAGATGGGCCCGTAAATTCAATCTCTTAACTATCGCAGGCCTCTGAGTCCGTAATATGTTTGTTTATTGACGGATTCTTATAATATTTTACCAGAATTTATTATTTATTATTTATTTATTATTTTTTATTTCATCCTGTAATTTGTGTTTCAAATTCTTTATTAATTGTACTCAACATATTCCTATTCATGTATTACAAATTTTCGTTTTTTTTAACTCTCTCTCATTTTTTTCTTTACCAAATTACTGTTTTTTATAATTGCGTCTTTTTCCAGTTTTAATTATTTGAGCTTTTTCCTAGTTTGAATTTATGTCGATGTATTTATGTTATGTTATTTATTTTTTTCCCTTCTTTTTGTCTTTTCTTCCCCCCCCCCCCTTTCTTTTTTCTAGCGATTGATTTTAGTAAGTTCCGCAAAATAATTGGTAAACAGAGCAAAACCATACGCTAATTTGGCAAACATTTTGAAAATCTAGCAAAAATTTTAGCCATAATAGCATAAACTAGTAATGTTAATTTCGCAAAAGTATAGTGCCATTTTCGCACAATAAAATTACCACTTTTGCAAATTGTTTTGTCGTTCTCGCCACGAGGGTGGGCATTTTAGCAAAAAAAGCAAATTGCAGAAATCGCAAACCATTTTTTGCCATTTTAGCAATTAATTTTTAAATATTACAAAAATATTTATAAAATATTTTTAACATAATATTAAACAAATATTTTTAAACTAATATTTCTAAAATAATTTTAAAATATTTTGTAAATATATTTTACAAACTGTTTTAAAAGTAATTACATAAATATATTTTGTAAATATATTTAAAACATTTTTATAAATATATTGTTACAATATTGTCATGAAATATTTTAGCAATATTGTCAACATATTTCTGCAGTGTATTTAAGGAAATATTTACATGACAATATTGTTTCAATATTGACAATATTGCTGCAATATTGCTGCAATATTTCGTGTTGGGCGGGACTGAGGCCGTGAGCGTCTGCTTTGATGGTGGTTGCTTGTGTTTCGGCTTAGTTGACTTGGCTGCCGAACCATCTAATTGAAGGCACTCTTTTTCGAGGAAATCCACTAGGCTATCGATGGTGGGATATTTCGTTTCCGTGCCTCGAAAATCATCAAACCGTTTTCGAAAGTAATTATTTAACTTTTGTACCATGACTGCAGTGAGCATTGAAGAGTACTCGGACAGTTTGTGATCGAGGCCCTCCAATGCCTGGGTGTGCTCCCTGTATTTTGTCAGAAGTGCAGGAATTTGCTGGACATCCTTCACTTCTGGCAAGTCAAGCAACCCGTTGAAGTGATGAAAAATATGCCTTCTTTCACATTGAAAGCGCTGACATAATATTTCCCAAGCCACATCATAATTTGAGTCGGTGATGTCTAACCCTTTTACCAAGTCCAGTGCCTCGCCCTTCAATGACGTGAGAAGGTACTGGAACTTTTTAACTTTCGCTAACTCATTTACATTATGGACAGAGACCATGAATAAATTATAAAAACTTCTCCAATCCTCTAATTTTCCAGTGAATTGAGGTAATTCAAGTTTTGGAAGTCTAACATTTGAGGATGAATGACTTTTAACATGAGTACTATGATTATTGGATACCTCAATTTTCGATGTTTTAGGAGTGAGCGAAAGAAAACGGACTTCGGCTGCAAGTATTGTCTCGTCAAATTCTACCTGCGCCTGTTCGATGTCTATTTTGGAATTAATAGGTAAATCAGAATTGAGACCTATTAATTCTGCTTGAATTAGATCGAATTTATCCTGGAACCCTGACAATCGATCAAACAAAGGTTTAAATTGCTCAGAATTTTCATCTGAAAGCTCATCATTGAATGTTTTTTCTATGGCCTTAACCCTAGAAAAAACTATATCTCGTTTTTTCTGAAGTGAGTCTGCTAATTTTTCACTTTCATTTACCTCAGGAGAATGAAGATTGCGTCGTTTCACCATTATGAATTAATTCTGGACTGTAAATATGCAAGTTATAATCCGGCCCGAGGGACCAAAAAATGAAGAGTGACGGCTCAAAAAATGATGAAAAAACAACAACAGACCTAAAGGTTGAAAGTGAATTTTACCGAGGGACCAATTGAAGAAATGATAGGAAAGAAAGAAAAGATGGAATAGGATATGAGGTATTGAAGCGAGACAAGTGAAGAGCCGCAGCGACCCCCCAATTTGCCTTGGCTCGGAAAATGAGAGTGAGAAGAGAAAGATTTGAGGTGACTGCAAAATTGATTTAATGATCTGGAAGAGATCCTGCTTGGAGTTTTTATTTTTACCAGACTCAGAGTGAATCGGCTACTATCCTTGGATAGGAAACCTGAAGGGTTACCAGGCGTATAGTACACCGGCTTCTGCAGTGAGCAGGAAAACCAGAAGGGTTTGAATATTGAGAGCTGTGTGCTATTGCACTTATTATTAATTCCAGATTCCGAAGAATTGGCTTCTCCAAATTGGAGGTGGTATACAAACTGTATGAGTCCGAAATAGAGATGACTTGAATGTGAATAATTTTGAATGCTTGAAAAGATGAATTTGCTTCGTTCTGTGTAATGATGACCGCTAATGCTTGACCTTGGTGCCAATATAACGGGAAACTGAACTTCGGTCTTGATCCAAAAAACGCCAATTTCTTGCTGAGCTCCTTAAGGTGTTTCTTCAGCTGCTTGCTTGGCTTGATTTGACTTGATCCTTGTTGAGAGCTTGAGAGTGAGGTGCTTCTTGGTCGACTGCTGCATTCAGAGTGAATTAATTAGCGATTTGCGGGTATATTTATATGCAGATTTCCTTTGTGTGCGAATGCGGGAAACCAACTTGCTTGTGATTGGTCGGTTGGCGAAGCAAGAGTGAATTGGGCGGGAAAGCTGCCGCTGGCCGCTGAATTTGCATTGCGCGGGCTCTGTTGTGGCGAAGTTCAAATCTCGTGCGCCGCGGTGACTTGTGATTGGCTGCGGCGGATACTGCGATTGCGCGCTGACTCGTCATTGGCGGCGGCGCTTGCGTGCTGCTGAACAAAGGATCTCATTACTGCGCGGTTGAAAGTTGACGTCTAGTGCAGAGTTGTTCGCCCGATCACCAAGGTTAAGCTACATTGATCGTAATGCTTGAAATGGAGACCGTTTGGGAACATCGCAATTTTACATCATTTTACACGTTTTAATTTTGTGAATTGGTCTGATATGAGTTGAGAATGCTGAGAAATTGATTTCTAGAATTTATTATAATTATTATTATTTTTTATAAAGGGGAAATCAGACATGAAGAAAATTATGGATATTTTTCCTTGAAATTTTTAGGAACTTTAGATCAAAATATGAACAAAATTCTCTGAAAAATTGGAAGAAAAATATTCATAAGTTTACCAGGAGAATCTTGTTTCATCAAAGGAAATTCGGCAACGCCTGAAGGTTCATACGGCGTTCTTCCTTAGCACGGCGGTATAGGTGAGGCGTGAGAGGAAGAGGGCGGCAGCTGCGTGCTCCATGGTTTCGGTATAGAAATGTGGTGCGTGTTTGCACAGATGCGAAGCTCAACGAGCTCGTTGCGACTGCGGCTACGGTACACGCGTAACCTCTAAACTGCCGTGTTAAGGAAGAACGCCGTAAGAACATTCGAGAGTTGCCAAATCGCTCCAGATAAAACATCTGTTTTTGAGAAAGATTGTGCGTATTTTTTCATGAAACTTTCAGACGCATTGTAGACAAAATTGCGAACAAAATTGTCTGAAAAAATTGAAGGAAAACATTCAAAATTTTCCCGGTAAATTAGGTCTTTATTGAAGGAAATGTGGCAACGTCTGGAGGTTCATACGGCGTTCTTTCTTAGCACGGCAGTAAAGGTCTAACGTACTCCAAGTCAACGCTGTAAGTACGCAACCACGTATCTCGGTTTCCGACATTGCAGACTCGTTGTCATTCTTCATTTTAAGTGGAAATCTACTAAATGCTAATTCTTAGAAACTGTCGTGATTTTAATTCTCTACGCGAAGGAACTGCTCCGAAAACTTCAATGAATGATGTCGACTTTCTCTCTTTTAAAAAATGAAATAGGAGTGGAGATTTTCAAAAACTGCAAACTAGATAAGTGGTTGCGGACTCACACTTTCCAAGTATAGCTTACTTCATAAGTCACAATTGGACGTATTTCTGCCAAACGGGACTATGTGCATAAAGACATGAGCCCTGAAGCTCATGAGAATATATGCATAACACGGCTCATGTCATAATGCACATAGTTGGGTGATTTCACGATAAGAGGAATAGTCGTGTCGCCGTGGGTTATGAACGATATAGGGCAAAACGATTGAAAACCAAATGAATAAATCAATAGGAATGATGTCCCTGAACCTATCCACGCTAAAAAATATGATAAATTATTATCATATTTCATAATATGAGACTTTAAAGGCCGAAAATGTCCGGTCGGTTACGCGTCGCCAACCCCGATTTTGAAGCAAAAGAGCAATTTGCGGTAACAAATCAGTACTGATCATGAACTCTTTGGCAATATTTGCTGAAAAGAGACTCTAATGTTCAAGAAAATTGCCAGTTTGAACTGAAATGTTTATTATTGAGCGAGAAAAGTCATTGGAAAGAGGTGTCGCCACATTTGGCAACAAATTTTTGCAGTTGTATTGAGTGCGGTGTTTATCTCGCCAGACGGAGTCAGGAGTTTCAAAATTGCCATCAAATTGTTCGCTGAAGTCTTCTCGACAAAACCATTACTGATAAGTCAGTTTTTTTTACAATGAAAACTTTAATTATTATGAAAACCAGTGATTTTTAGGTGTGTAGCACTAATTCCTCACTACGCAAAAACCTCAATTTAATATTATTAAACTAAAAGGAAGTCTCCAAAGTTTAGAAAACTTTTAAGGCAGCATCAATTCCACCTCATAACTCAAGAATTGCCAAGTTTCATCTTTTGTATCATCTTTTATCTCACATTTTCAAGTGTCGGTTACGCTGCGTCTGTTACGTAACCGACACAATATGGCAGGGCCGCCATGTTTGCGTGGACCTCCAGCAGTCCCGCGAGAAGCGCTGATACCTGATTCAATGGCTTGTTTATCAATCACTTTAACTTTGCACTGAATCAAAAAAGAGCGTGCCAAAGCTGGAAAAAGGAGGTTCAATACCTTTAAAATGAGGTAATGAAATCCTGTTAAAATTGGTGCACTTTTATTTTTAAGGTATTTCACATTTTAACTATTCCTGTTATCGTGAAATCACCCGGCGGGGCGATTATTGAAATGATATCGACTGTATGTCAGCGCTTTGTCGTGTCGCGGCATCGACTAATAATAAGCCATTTTAGTCGATGGCGCGACACGACAAAGCGCTGACATACAGTCGATATCATTTCAATAATCGCCCCGCAGTTCCGTTTGACAGAAATACGTCCAATTCGTCGTTTCCCGCGCGGAGGAATGTAACTTCGTTCCAAGGTTGCAAATTTGACTGAAACGCAATTCAATTTTTTACCAGAATATACCTACCTGTGCAATTTCGGTCCAACATTTTTCTGATTTTTGCGCAAAAACAGAGAAAAAATCGGTGAAATATTCAGTAAGAAATGCCCTATAGATTTCGTTGGTGAACATGCAATTTGCGTGGGGAGATTTGGCAACATTGAAATGTGGTTACGTTCTTTCGCACGGGAACGACGAATTTGGGTATGCGTTCTTCTTGTGAATGTTATAAAGCACACAGCCATGGAGCGAAGCCAGCTTTCGTTGCTACAACTTTGACCTCTGAGTAAACTGCGAATGAGACAGCCTTTTCATCTTCACATTCATTTTTCTTCCCTTTTCCTGTCATTTATAGACATAGAGACTCCAAAGTATTGATCCATTTTACAGTTGCAGACTGCCTTGTCATGAGAAGCAGAGTTGTGTAATCATTACTAGACACCATGTAACTGACAAGATTCTTGTTCTCATGACGAGATGGCCTAGTATGGATGACGAGGATCCTTGTAATGGTGATATGGCATGTTTTTCAAACTTAAGTAAATACAATTAAATTAGGGACTAAATACAACCTTAAGAATGATAAACGCAGGGCCCTAACTTATAAATTGAGGACTTCTTCAGTAAAAGCGCGTAGGAGGCTTTCAAGACTACTGTGCAGCGCAGTTCTTGATTTGGAAGTGATGTATCCGAAAGCTCTTCCATACATCTGCCCCTAATGTATATGCTGCCAGGTACGTTTGAATATAGTACCCCGGGGATAAATAATAGTTTTTTTCCCCATGAAAAGTTCCCATATATTCAATGATGCAAGATGTTTTGACTGTCAACTTTACTACGGTTGATCAAAAGAAGGAAATGAAGACACAGTTGTAGTGGTTTACTTTGATCTTACCATTTTCAACTGCCCATAAAAATTGGTTCCGCCTTACTTGCCGCGAAGAGTACCATTAAAAACGATTTCTATGTTTTGCGTGTTTTTTTGCGGGAGCGATGCGGAACTAATCTCTGTTTACCTTGAGATGTGATTAGGTTTAACGCAACCCCTTTACTTCAAGTCCCTTTCCTAGGACTAAATTAAAAAGGGTAAAAAGTGTTAAAGCCGGAAGTAAATCACAGAGCAATTTGAATATGAACTGAGCGTCTCGAATGTTCTCGGAAAAGAATGGAAAACTCGCTTCTGACAGCAACTCGGGGGCTATTTACAGTTTAACGTCCTTACATAGTAGTAAGTGCCGTGGCGTGGTGCTAATTATTTTTGGAATTGTAAGTTAGCTGTCCTGTGTTCTCTGTAATTTTTCTTCATTCCAACTCCTTCCAAAACTGTATGGCATATGTGCATGTCCTTTTTATAGGTGTTCACCCAAGCCAGAATTATTGAAATATGATTTCTTAAACTCTTGATGAATGAGAGAGAAGGAGATGGAAGAAAGGAAAATGAAACAAGAGAATAAAGGGAAGAAAAAACAAAAGAAAAAGAAGAAGAACAGAGGAGGGAAAAGTCGCTTCTCCTATTTCTTAAAAGAAAATAGCAAGAAGATAAAGAAAAGAAGGTGAAGGAGAAAGAAGGATACGAGAGGACGGATCAGAAAAAGAAGAAGATAGTGAGAAGAGAGGGAAAAAAGCGAAGAAGAAGGTATGAGAAAGATGGACGAAAGAAGAAGTAGACGAGGCATAGGAAAAAAGGAAAGACAATTAAAGAAAATGGAGAGAAAAAAGATGAGGAAAAGGGAAAGAATAAAAATACATCAAAAATGAGAACGAAGGAAGTAAAAGGACGATGAAACGAGAATGAAGAAAAGACAAAGAGATGGAATCGTGGTATCATCGTGATATTCCAAGCTCACTCATAACACATAAAAAAATAGCTCTTTACTGAACGGGAAAAGATTACATTAACGCAATGTCTGTTCGCCTTCAATTATTAGTGCAGGCAACATGCGCTCCCGCGTGATCGAATAGTGGTATCATGCCCCTTAAACCAGCTCAACGGTCCCTCTCTGCCAATCTGCGTCTTGCTCAAAAGCGTGCTTCGCGTGCCTATGCCGCCGGGCCAGCAACTTCCATCCCCTCCCCCTTCGCTGTGGACCTTGCTTAGGAAAAACGTCATATGAGCACTCGAATATTTGCAAATTTCCTCGGTGGAAAATATTATATAAAAAAAAAAAATATTCACAAATTTTCCTGAAAAATCGTGATTCGTCAAAGATAATTGGACCGCGTTTAACAGAAAGGAACCAAGCCACATCAGCTATTGCCAAATTTAAGGGGGCAATTTAATTTTTTACGAGAGAATGTTTGTGCAAAGTCCTTTGAAAATTTTAAGGAATTTGCCTCGTACTATGGAGAAAATTCACTGAAATGTGCACTAAAATCCGCACAACCGTTTTTATGGGCAAAATTAAATTGCCTGATTGAATTTGGCAATAGCTGATGTGGCTTGGTTCCTTTCTGTTTAACGAGGTCCAATTTGACAACGTCCGAAGGCTAACAAGGGCTCTTCCTTGATCGGGGGCACTAAATTATTGCACACGGATGTCACCGAGGTGGGCGAAGGGAAGCAAGGCCGAGGGAGGCGGTGAATGCGGAAGTAGGTGGACGGTGGGCCGCGTGGTTTACGGGCAATTAGATACCTGGTCACGTGGTCAAATCATAATTTGCCCCCCCCCCCCCCATTCACGGCTGTCCCCCTGGCGGCCGGGGGTGCGCTAACCAGGGTGGATGGCGTGGCGGAGCGTCCTCTTGTTTTACCAACACGACGCACGTGCCGCGAGGCAGGCGCCCTCTCCAATTCCAGCTAATTATTACCGGTAACCTGCCAGCGTAGTGGTAGCATTATCAGTATCGAGGCGTGAATGGTCGATCATCGATATTTCACCGTTTGAAGCTATGGTAAAGGATCGATCGTTTAGGTGTTCGTTGCGGACACCCTGTCTATCGATCCTTTTCCATAGGTTTAAATAGGAGGATCAATCGATTTATCGCAAAGAACGCCACGCCTTTGGTCATATTTATTTCACGCGTCCGCTCGTCACTGACCGATGGCCGATGCGCGGAATATCAATATTCGCGGTCGTCGATAATGAGCCAGCATTTTTTTAAAAAAAAGAATGAGCTACAGAGGATCATTAAACATTTTGTCGTTTGTTTTTTGTTGTTTACGCTGTTTTTAGCCGTGCGGATGAGGCAGTGGGTTGACATTACCGTTTAAAAGTTTTTGAAAATAATCTCTGTCTATAGGCGAATTTCCGGGAGTGGATTTCGCCTATCTCCAACCAGATCTACACTATCGAAAGGGTGCAAACCAAAGGATAAAAACGCTTCGTTACAGTCAAGAACTAAATTCAGTTGCTTGATGAATTATTGGCCAACGTTTTCATCCATATAATTTTCGACCCACCTCCTGAGGTGGGTGAGAATTTTGAATATGGTAGTGATTGCTAAATGCCGAAATTGCCGAACTACTAACTACTTACTACTACTGAACTACTACTACTACTACTACTACTACTACTACTACTACTACTACCACCACTACTACTACTACTACACCACTACTACTACTACTACACACTACTACTACTACTACTACTACTACTACTACTACTACTACTACTACTACTACTACTACTCCTACTACTATTACTACTACTACTAACTAACCCCACCACTACTTACCACTACTCACTAATGCCGATTGTGGTATACAGGCGCACCGTCGCACATTTTAGAATGAGCCTTTGGAAAAGAACGGATGTGAAATGTTTGAGTAAAACTTCAAATATTGATGGTTATTTCGTAATTTAATAAATTATAAAGGGCGTATCTTTAATAAGATTTACAAGAAACCCAATGAAATCACTTGTAAACTTTACACGCTGTATTAATGAAGGTATGACCTTTTAAAGTTTACCTATTTTGTCCGACTTCTCTGACTGATTCGCTCCATTGTACATATACATCGTACGGAGGGAATTTAGATTAGTTCTGAACGGGGACTGGCAGTTTGTCAAAAACTCAACCGAATCCAGTCGCGAAAATTCGCCTAATGAGAACAAATAATTATTTTGTCCAAAATTAGGTGAAAAATCAGAATTTCAATCTGAGCGAGAATGTTTGAAACTTGGCCTCGACATTTGACGAAATCCCGGATTTGATTATTTGCCTGCGACCTTTTCAAATGAGCAAAGTACATCTCTATTTGAGGAGCACCCTGTATCCATGCGAGCAAAGCCCGCTCATGTATTAGGCAGGCCGGTCAAAGCGAACGGTTGACCTCATCGCATCAGTTGCGTGCGCATGGAGGGGTATACGACGTTCGGACTGCCTCTTCGCCTTCAAAGCCGCAGTCCCACGCACCCCGATTTCTCCACCATTTTAATTCTTAATTTCTGCGGTTTCGTTTCATCCGTTCAGCCTGTTATAACGCAACGAGACGTCTAATAAATTTACCCACGATAACCTGATATGACCGGTGATCATTCTTAAAAGTCGGCAATATTGTTTTTCCTCCATGTAAATGTATGTAAAACAATTGGGAGAGTATGGATTCGATCGGCATGAATCGATTGAAAAATGAAAACGTGAATCGATGTCATGAATCGATTGAAAAATGAAAACGTGAATCTATCGACATGAATTGATTGAAAAATGAAAACGTGAATCGATCGACATGAATCAATCGACATCGATTCGAGCGACATTTAATTTAAAAACACCCGTGTCGATTCGAGCGACCATGAATGGATCGAAAAATAAAAACGTGAATCGATCGACATGAATCAATCGACATCGATTCCATCGACAAAATTCGATCGATTCACGGGCTTGTCGATGAATTCACGGGTTTGTCGATCCATTCACGGGTTTGTCGATTCATTCACGACTTTTGTCGATCCATTCACGGGTTTGTCGATCGACTCACGGCTTTTGTCGATCCATTCACGGGCTTGTCGCTGGACTCATGGGTTTGTCGATCGATTCACGGGTTTGTCAATCGATTCACAGGTTTGTCGATCGATCCACGGTTGTCGATCGAATCGGTTTCGATCGATTCACGTCGATCGATTCACATTTCCATTTCTCGATCCATTCATATCGATCGAATTGACATGGGTGTTTTTAAATTAACTGTCGATCGATTCACGTTTTCGTTTTTCGATCGATTCACGTCGATCGAATCGACACCGGTTTTTTAATAATTTGTCGATCGAATCGGTGTCGATCGATTCATGTCAATCGATTCATGTCGATCGAATCCATACCCTCCAAACAATTGATTCGAATGGAGGAACAATCTTGTTGCCAACTTTCAAGAATCGGTTTGATATGAACGTACGTTACAAAACTGCTACAAGCAACGATTACTGGTCCCGAAAGCTGCTCACATTGCCTATAATGAGACATTGAAGGCGAACTGGTGCTAGCAAGTCAGAAAAAATGAGACTGAAGTAGTATATTGTTACAGCCATGAGTAAACAGAATGAACTTGGCGGAAATGCTGCGAGAAACTATTACTGCTCCTATAAGTCGCTCACTTTGCCTATTGAGGTGTTGAAGGCGAACTGATCGGGACGAGTGAGAAATAATGTGAAAGGAGTATTAATGCTTTAACGCCACAACTAAAGCAGGGGATTTTAAATTTAGATCATTAAGGACTCACAATTGATACATTCAGTGATATTATCGTATCGGGGTTCTAAAAGGCCTCAAAAGCGCAAGGAGACTCCCAAGAACTCTCAGAGGAGACAAGATTCATGATAATAAAATACACAAACTCCTCCAATAGATATCTACTTCAACAGTATGTTGAAGAGTAGAGGATGGTTGCTGGCCTACCTCAAAAATTGAAGGAGAAATAGGAATGTGTATAACCTCCACACACCTTTTGTGACCATTTCGCCTCCTCTAATAAATTATCAGTCAAAGAACGCTACTGAACCAGTATATTGAAACACGACCTTCCGCATTAGCCTCACCGCTGCGCCGACCCCAAAAGCCCGGGCGAATAAGTAATATGTACTTACATGTAGAGGGTTT
The DNA here is from genome assembly GCF_918797505.1 of Bemisia tabaci. Taxonomy (NCBI): domain Eukaryota; kingdom Metazoa; phylum Arthropoda; class Insecta; order Hemiptera; family Aleyrodidae; genus Bemisia; species Bemisia tabaci. The sequence continues at coordinate 6,339,498 of NC_092793.1, forward strand.
ATCTGTAATCTGCTTATTTGGCCGGCATGCGGTTTTGCGCGCTCTTCCGGCGCTGTGTCCCAAAGTTTTATCTTGTGGCATCAAATGAGGTGAGGGCTCCGTTATTTACTTCGCCCTTTCGACCTTTATTACTCCACCCGCGGCCTTTATAGGCGGTTGCTTCGTGGTCACCGTAACCCTCATCGCAGCTCACTTGTCTCTGTGTTTTGTGGGCCAGTTCGATAAACTCACTGTCTCAAATGCCATGATTTCGGTGAACCGGTGGCATTGGCGGATACAGCAAATTGGCAACATTGGTTTTTCTCCATTTAAATATATGGAAATGTATCGATTCCTGGAGAGGCCAGGTGCTCCGACTAGAATCGATTATTTTCATAGGTTTAAATGGAGGGAGTCCGGTGTTACCAAATTGCTGGATCCGTTTCTGATCGGCGGTCAGTAAAGGTCATGACGCGAAAAATTAATTATTCACATATTTCTCTTACAAACAGTTGATTCGAGTTTTCACTAAGTTTTTAAACACGGAGAAAAAGAGTCAATGGTCGAGACCTAATATTCAGGTGAAATGGTTATTCCTCATTAATTAAAGCCGAAACTCAAATCCTACCCTATCATATAAAATCATAAGAAATAACGTGCATAACGCATGCTTCGGAGATTAGACCGCGAAGCGGCCAGAGGGCAGTGGCGTGGCGTACTTTGCGATATATCGATTGTTATGTCATTTAAACCTATGGAAAAGGATCGATAATCAGGGTGTTCGCAGCGAACACCTTGGTAATCGATTCTTTACCCTAGGTTTAAATGGCAGAACAGCGATATATGGAGTAGCCTCTTAGTGTATTAGAATTCTGTCACGACGAGTGTCAATCCAGCCACAAATCGAGGTGAGGGTCCAGCCCCAATTCATTAAAATTGGTAATGTTATTCAAAAACTTATGTCTGGACTCCAAAAAATGAGGATACAATCACAATTCGTCGCTTCTCCGACAGAAGGGCGTATCTGTAATTCCACATGAGCCCCGGGAAGCATAGAGTTATACGGAGAGCAGGGCTCACAAGAAAAGCGAGGTACAACCTCACGTCCGAGGAGCGACGAATTAGCCCTGGTTCATTTTTTCCGAAAACAAAACAGCAAGATAAGACAAAGCTGCAAAAGGGATCTTGGTAAAAATTCGCGATAGGAGCTGCGTTTCAAAATACCATAGAAGTTCTTATAGCCGACTGAAAAAGGCGATAGAAAATCATATAGCTAGCTGTAGAAAGTGGAAAAAATCATACGGCCGGGCTACACGAAGCGATAAAAAATTATACAGCCGGGCTATAGTTCTTATCGCCGGGCTTTACACTTTATCGCCTGGCTGTTGCTTTTTCGCCATCGGCTATAAAAGGCTATAAGAAATTGTGTAGAAATTCGTGTGCTTTGTAAATCCTTAAGTTTGTACGGAATCACCTTAATATTTACAAAACGCACATTATATTTTCCTTTACTACATATTTTTTTTTCATCAATTAAAATGAGAATAATTCATACAGAGTGTGCAAACATTTCAAAGTCATGCGTTGAAAAACGCTGACTCCACGAGATTAAATATTAGAACCTAACACAAAACGGAGCGGCAGCGCACTGGCGCCTACAAACCTAACAGGGATACTTCACGCATTGCGCAATGCGTGAAGTATCCCTGTTAGGTTTGTAGGCGCCAATGCGCGTTTCGCGCTGGCTGCCCGCCCGCCGCGCCGCGCCGCAGCGTACCAACGCTTGAAGCAACTATTTCACACCAGAATACTTTTGCACAGTATTGTTGTGGGGAGGTCAGGAAAATGACACGGACCACATATAACTCTCGTATAACATATAATAAACACAATAAAATCTTACATCAACAAAACACTCTAAAAACTGACCATTCTAAAACTTGACTGGCCACTCACGGGGGGACGGACCGGATCATCCGGGAATCTATTCTTCGCGACTGATCTCGCCCATGCGATCACCGAATCTTTTTATGTCAAAACGTGTGCACTTCCGCGACACTGAAGCTTCACGTTTAGACATAAACAAGCGCCAACTTCCGACGGACCTATCTCTATCGCTGGCCCTGGAAATCCGTGATTTCTCACGAAAAGCCATGACGCGAAGCACGCCTCATCTATGGAGCCGAATGTGGGGAACTTAAGCCTGTAAAGACTTGAACGTTCCCACAACTGTGTCATACGAAATTGAAGGCGCTCCAACATATTAGGAATGGCAGGCATCCTTCAAAAGTACGGAGCTTTCCTCGCAAAATAGATCAAGATACTAAGGCCCAAAAAGAGAGCGGTAGTCCAAAACCTCACTAAGTCCTAGCATCCGTACTTAGTAATGTTTAGCATACACTTTATCGCCAGGCTGTTGCTTAAGCGCCATCGGCTATAAAAGGCTATAAGAAATTGTGTTGCCGGCCATAGAAGCTATTGGAAATCTTACAGCCGGCTGTAGGTCTATGGTATTTTGGAACACAGATTCTACTGCCAATTTTTACCAGGGGATACCGATGATAGCCGATGATACCCACCGACAGCCAAAAAAATTTTGCAGGTCCGGTAGATTTTCTGTAGATTTTACAAAGTCGTGACGCAAAAAGAGAAACATTTTAGGGATCAAAAGAGCTTCAAGTAATAATCAGAGCAACATGTCAACTTGTGAGGTCACAAAAGACGAATTGAGAGGATTCGATAAAAAACCGAAACCTGCCGACCGGGGGGACATTTTCTCGCGTAATGGTAGTATTACAGGAACCCTCTCAATTTTAGGTACGGGCGAGTGGGGGGAGGGGGGAGGGGGGGCTCGGATCCGGTATCGAGTAAACACGTGGAGAGTCTGAGATAACCTGTCTTTTGAATTGTTGACTCTGTCCCAAATCAGTTTTTCGAGGGTTGGACCGTCACAGCCCACCACCCAATATCCTCATCCACCGCTTGGGGGGGGGGGGGGGGAGGCTCAGGGTCTAGTGGCCTTTCCACCTTTCCGCTTGAAGTGGAGGTGTGTTCCATTTTACTGGGGAAAATGTTTTTAAGGCCTTGGCGTTTGAGTAATGGATTATTCCCTCACTGAGCATTATCAATTTCAAATTTGGAGCGACTCAAAGATTTTTTTCTGCTAAGTTCTTTGGATACCTTTGAGAGCAAACGTTTTATCTTTTGCAAGTCGATCGGTCTATAAGAGATGCTATACCGTTGGAAAGCTTTACATAGAGAAAACTATGATTAACAGCACTATGTTAGATAGTGGTGTTTCAAATGAACTATCTAAAAGTCATATATTTTATCATTATTATCGGTTTCGGCTACTATTAATGAGAATTGAGAAGGTCATAATGGAACATCCCTTATATGGTAATTTTAATCATTGTGTTTTTCTCAGCGATACCATTCACTATCCTCTACCCCGCCCTGAATGTTATCCTTTAGTGCATCAAAACGCATTTTCATATGACGTTATCATTAGGGGTGACACCGTAATTTTAATTGGTACGAATTAGGTATTATTATCAATATTCATAATGGTTTGAAACATCATCTAGGAAACGCGGTGGATGAGAAACGAGCATTGAGCTGGTGATTATGAGACTATATTCTATTTGCCAGTGCCGACGAAAAACAAATTCAAGTTCCAAAGCGTTTTATAAAAACGAAAAACAGCTGCTCGTCAAAGAAAATTGTCAAGGCAGTTGGGCGTCCTGTAAGGCCTGGATACACGCTCAAATTTCCATCAATTTCCGACCAAATGGTGACTGGTGCGCACCATCTACCATCAATTTTTTGCGGCCTGCAATGGTAGATGATGAAACTGTGGGTCTCATCCGTCATCTGATTTCCACTCAACCGTGCTTATTTCATGCTTATTTCAATCAACACGCTGTTTTAATTAATTTTAGATAAGAATTTAGATAACTCTCGATCGCCATTTTTGTCATCATTTTGATCGGAAACTGAGGGAAATTTGAGCGTGTATCCAGGCCTTTAGATTGGCCTTCATTTCTAAATTTACCTCACAATTTACGGGCGTAAACACAGACCAATTTATTTGATTAGTTGTTTCGAAAGAACATTCCAACATATGCTAGGGAATTTTAAAAATTTAGAATTTGATGCAATCATTTTTCAAAACGGAAACAAGGTACAGTATTGATGCAAATGTGTTCAAAATTTGGGTTATGGCGGACCATTCAATTTTTTTCATCCCTCTCCATGCTTATGGCGCGGATCAGCTCTGAGCAAAAGAATCTCCTATTTCACCAGCGTTTGTTTGAATAGGTATTGAAGTGACTAACAAGGTGACGGTGTATTTTCTACCTAGGGTTAAGGGTCACTTAAGACTGCGCGGTGTAAATCAAAAGGTCCGAAAGACTGCTAACCCATCCTCGCATTTCTCTATCTTAAAAGGAGGTCTTTGAATCGCCGCCTTTTTTCTCTTCAATTTCAGTTTGGAGTGCTGAAAAAACAAAGGAGAATGCTGCAAGGAATCCAGCATGGCGGTCACCATTGAAAAATGTTGAATTCATTTCAAGTTTTAACTACGCATTCAAACATAAATCAATTTGCACTAGACAGGAATCAGTATTAGATCATGTGAACTTAATGCTGACTTGTCAAAAATGAAGTTGATTTTTGCGTATTTGCTGCTTTTTAACTATTCATACTTTCATTTTTTGTCGGTGAATAAGTATTGCTTTTCGCAGTCGCAATCGAATTTTGAGGAAAATTCAGTCGCAAAAATGTGGTTATTTTTGGCCTTTCTTTGGTGCAGCATTTTGGCCACAATCACACTAATAGTTCATTGCAAAAGCGGCTCAATACTTCACTCACAATAGTTCTCACTCGTTCCAACAAGTTCGCCTTCAATATTTTGATAGGCAACTTCAGTGGCTTAGGTTCATTGATAGTTGCTCGCAGCATTTCGGTCCCATTCACTTGGTTCATTAATAGTTTTTAGACTGCGACAGTCTAAAACGCGTCTGCGTCTGACGTCATTTCCGCACGGAAAATAAATGGATCGCATTTAGCAAAAAGGAACCAGCACGATTACAGTGTTTTCGAAATCGGGCAACTTTTTCTTTCCTTTCAAAAATATCCATAATCTATGCACAGTTTTAAAATTTGCACAGTTATTTTCCTTTGAAATTAACAATTTTTTGGTGGGAAGCAAAAACTGTTTGCTATTCTAGGGAATTTGTGGATAATTATGAAGAAGCATCATTTTTACAACACTGGAATCTCGCTGGTTCCTTTTTGCTAAATGCGATCCAAATGTAAGAATCGAGATGGCGGATCTTCTATCGCTGTCTATAAGTGCGTTAACTTAGTTGACGCGCACTCTACCAGATTTTTTTTTTTTTTTTTTTTTTTTTTTTTTTTTTTTTTTTTTTTTTTTTAATGTTGAAGCAAGCAAGAACCTCAATAATTGATAAGAGTGGACCTCCGGGTCTTGAACAAGAAGTAGAGGGACGTTATGCGTCGTCGCTGAGATAGGGAGAGGTGGGGTTGGGATAGCTCTTCCGTGGGAGCTACCAGTTCAGCACGCGCCCTTCACCCGCCTCCTCCCACCCCCAACCTCCGCCCCCGCCCCCGTGCGATATTCGTAATCAAATTATCAAATTACTTTTTATCGAGCATCGTTACTTTAAGCGGCGTCGCATTGCCAGGTTTTGGGTTGCGATATCAATCAGTCTAATGTCTCGCGGGGGATGACAAGTGAAGTCCAGGTGAGATACTTGCCATGACGTCCTCCAGGACTCACGATCATTCCGTGGCTGCCAGATCTCTTTTTTAATAGTCAATATTAGCCTTGCGTAGGGCATATTAAACCTGCGAGACACATTTTCTAGAATACTACGTTCAGTGAATGGAGAATTTGAATGCACATTTTTTATTGCTTCATCTGAAAGTGTTTAATGAGCTGATTGCACGGTACTTTTTATAATTTTTTTCTGTTATGGGAAATAGTATTAAAATATATTTTAAAGTGAGAAAATGCACCGCCTAGTGACGTCATCTAGCGGCATTTTCCATTTAAACATACGTATTTTAGCAGATTAGATCATTTTGTCATATCTTGTCCAATAATTGTTCAATTCATGAACCAAGGGTATCCTCGAGGTCAGTTCACTCAGCAGTTTCCACTTAAACACGAAATTCATAAAATTTCAGACACCTGCAAGTTCTCTATTGCTATCTTGAAATCATCAGACCTGCAGTTTCATCAGTCATATTTCGGGCTTTCATGTGCCAAAATATCCGTAGTACTTCGCGAAGCATCCCTATCAATATTTCTAATTTAATTGACTGATATTAAAGGTCCTTTTCCCACATATGTACGACTTTACTCCAAAAACTCGTAACCCGTTTCCGGTGTTCCAAAATCTGCGCTATTTAATTTTTTTTACACCGAAAAAAATTCACGGGCTATACAGAAATTAGTCCGTTCCGGGCTCAGAAGCTGAAACTTCCGGGTGCTGTAGCCGTTGCTTCGATTGCTGCGGGTGCTACGTCCGGCACTTTCGGCCTCTGAGCCCGGAACGCGGACGGTATGTCTATACAGCCCGTAAGTACGGCTCCCACGGCCGGAGTTTTTTTTTCTTTTTAGTGTAAAGGAAGATAAACCAACATCATCGGTGTATTACAAGACCAGTCTAGACCCACTCCAAATACAAAATTAACCTAGGTGGGAGTAAGGCCGCAAAAATAAAAACATAAAATAAAATGAAAAAAAAAGTTTTGCCGGGGACGTTTTGCAGTATCACAACTGTATTTTCAACCGGAAAAAAGGAAAATTAAAAATATATACAAACTGACCCTCACCGCTGTTACTGTGAGACTCGAAATTTATGTCCCCCAAATGGATCAATATGGGAAAATATAGAAGCAAAACCAACTCAACACATCCTAAGATTGCAAATATCTCCGCATGTTGCTCACTTTACGCAGCAAGAACAGTGCATTATTACCTTTTCAAAAATGCCCAAGTTTTGAATTGCATTTTGTTCCAGAGGTAAATGAAAAGGCAAAACTGATCCCTGTTGTATTGGCTTGAGAAGTAGGTATGTTTGCGGGTCATGTATTATGTGCAATTCAATTAATGATGTATAAATATTTGGCATCACTGTTATGTGGATCAGTGATGCGCAACGGGTTTAATTTGCAGCTACCGCCGTGACAGTATGCAAGTCATGCTGCATGCATCCTCCCTGCTCACAAATTAATTAAATAACCCATGACCACTGTATTGCGAATCGACACATTTGACTCAAATAATTGTTCAATTGGACGAATATATGCTAAAAACAACTATGTTGCACAGTGGAGAGGCACGAATAATCGATAATCGAAATTTCTCCATTTGAAGCTATCGTAAAGAATCGATTATTAAAATGTTCGTCGCGAACACCCGGTATATTGATCCTTTTTCATAGGCTTCAATTGGACCGCGTTAAACAGAAAAGAACCAAGCCACATCAGCTATTGCCAAATTTAATCGGACAATTTAATTTTTACATGAAAACGGTTGTGCGGATTTTTCTATGAATTTTCTCCATAATACAAAGCAAATTCCTTATTTTCAAAGGAATCCGCACAAACGTTCTCTCGTAAAAAATCATTCCCCTGTTAAATTTGGCAGTAGCTGATGTGGCTTGGTTCCTTCCTGTTTAACACGGTCCAATTTCAGATCAATAGATATATCGCAAAGCACGCCACGCCACTAGTGTTGCGCAAAAACCCTGTGCACATGGCTCCTTCCAGCTTAAATTCGTCCAGCTTATAGAGCCTCGCTGAACTCTCGTATTAGGTCTTAAAAAATTGATCCGTGTTTGTAGGGTGCGTTTTACTGAGGAGAAGTGTGGAAAATAATAATCTTGCTCTGGAATAAATCTCATCTTGTAGGACATGCAATTCAACCAGCCTCCCATTTAAAAACAAATTATAATAGGTCTGGATACAAGTAATTTGTCAGTTAATGTTCAAACATTCTGCTTTTAATCCGTCAAATTGGGGGGTAAGACCTATCTTACGTAACTCAAAAGTGCGGTATCATGAGAGATTTTTTACGACTGTTTTGCAAGAGGTGGAGAATAGGTGAAAAATTTGGTCAAAATACCCTACGTAATAACTGAACGACTAGGGTTGGTCCAAAATTGATCCTTAAACTAAAATCGGAATCAAAGATCAACGCTGTTCATTTGTATCATACATAACATTGATAACAAAGGACACAACAATGAATGGGAAACTTCTCGCGAAGAAAGGTAAACGTGCTAATTTACGTAGGATGGATCATCAAGCTGCTAAAAACTCTTCTCTAAAAATGTAAACACAAATTTCCAGCCTGGGTCAGCCAAAGGGGAAAAAGGATCTATTAAGAATATTATAAGGACACATTATAAGAAATAGATAATAAAAAAGAGAGTGAAATAAAGTTGGCTTAAAATTTACTGTGTTCCTATGAAACCCAAGTTTTTGGTATGTCGTATGAGCACGACTGGGCTTGGGATCCAGCGGGTCGATTCTTGACTAGTTACCGAACGAACCCGATCGATATACCCCTATCTTATCGATGCTTTTAATCGATCAAGGTCATTCGATATCGATTCAACAATCCAGTCGCAGGGTTGATGCTTTGTCGCCCCTGTTCGTGACTCCTAATAATTTCAATTTATACTATAACCTTTGAGACCTCCTAAATTCGCGTATCTGGTAACGTTTAGTTCGGCGTTCTAACGGGCCAATTTTCATGATTTTTGCGGCTATCGACGGGCAATTGTCTACTGATGAGCCTGTTGTATTCAGATTTTGAGAATATGACGCAGGTTTTTCTATATTATGTACGGTGAAGTTCCGAATTCTCCCATTTAAGCATGTAATTTTTTCTTTTTTGTCATAGTTCGTTTGAGCGTCCTACTGGCCCGATTTCCATGATTTTTGCGGTAATCAGCAGGTGATATTTCATGAATGAGCCCGCTGTAATTAGAATTTGATAATAAGACCCAGGTTTTTCTTTAAATTAGGGGAGACCAGAAAGCTTAGAAAGGGAGGCAAAATTTGAAATCCCGCCGATGAAAAATGGCGGGAATTTCAAATTGAAGAAGCGGGAAATGTTGAATCTTGGTCTGTTAGTAGGGTAAGTGAATGGAGGGTATACTCCTTTGCTACAGACTTTCCATGACAAAACGCTCAGTTCCGTTTGGTTTCAATCTTGACGTGAAGTTTGAAATAAATGTCGATTCTTTCATTCGATTCTTATTGTTCCAATTGCTCCCGGCCAAAGGAAGAATGGATAAATTAGAATCGGGTGTGAAAATATTTTTATTTTTTATGGTCGTTCTTTTGTCGACGCGGGCTTAAGAGAACGAGAAGCGCCCTCCGGGGGTTGGGCCGCGTAGCGGCCAGGGGGCATAGCCCCCTATCAAATATGAATACGCCAAGATGAATCGAATAGACGCTTCCTTCAAATACGAGAGGGGGAGGGGGGAGAAGTTGAATCGAAAAATCGAGTAATCGCATTATTGCACTCTTGAAGCTTCAGTGGAAGCAGTGGCTCCGAGCGCTCGGATTCGTGCCGGCTCCGAAATTTTAATTAACCCGGTAAACTGAAGCAGCATAATTAACTCTGTTTCATTTTAAGTGTTTGATTTTTGGGGGAGGGGCTCCTGCCGAATTTCGCCTCCAATAAACGAGAGCTCACTTTTCACGAGAGCAGAGCTCCGGAAGAAATGATCGGGGATGAACGACGGAATATTGGACGTGTTTCCGCCGAACGGAACTATGTGCATTAAGACATGAGCCCTGAGACCCCTTGAGAATATAAGCTTAACAGGGCTCACGTCATAATGCAAATAGTTCCGTTTGGCAGAAATATGTCCATTGAAACGCCTTACAGAGATGCCCTCTTCCGGTTTCTTAATCGATTTAGTTGCATTCACACTCACATTCTTTCGGCCCAGCGGGCGATTATTGAAACTGATAGACAAAGCTATCGACAAAGAAGACAAAAGAGATATGGAAGGATCCTATTGGTGGAAGCTGTTGTGCTATGGACAAGGAATAGGCAATGGACTAACTACGGCAACCTCCGAAGACCGCAGTTAGTTGCCTACTTTCTTCCTTAGTCCATTGAAACCACCATGCCACCATAAGATCGCCTATACTCCCTTGTCTTCTTTGTTATCGCTTTGTCTATCAGGTTCAACAATCGGCCGGCAGGTAATTATTTCATTATTATTGAAATTGATAGACAAAGCAATGGACAACGAAGACATAGGGAATATGGAGCGATCCTTTTGGTTGAAATGGGTGGTTTTAGACTAAACGAGAAAATGATGGACGAACTGTAGGGTCTCTCGTGGGTTGCCGTTAGTTAGTCTATTACCTACCTCATTTATTCATTGCAACCACCCGCTTCAACCAATGGGATTTTTACATATCGATTGTGTAAGTCGGCAATCACATAACTCGATTTGCGACGTCGCAGACTTCCTGTCACACTTTATTTTTTAAACGGAAAACGACTCAACGGCAAGTCATCAAAACTGCCGTGACTTTTCTTCTCTGTGCGAAGAATATTCTGCAAAAACTTCAAGAAATGATGTCAGTTTGTTCTCTTTTAGAAAAATACCATAGAGGCAGAGATTTTCAGACACCGCAAACGAGTTATGAGATTGCCGACTTACACCATCGATATTCCTTTTGTCTTCGTTGTCCATAGGTTTGTCTACCAATTTCAATAATCTGTCTGCAGGTGCGTAGCTAGATTCCAGGAAATTCAGGAGTTCATCGGTTTCAATTAATTCAGAGTGCTTCGGGCGTTGGCTGGCATGGTAGGAGAGAAAGGTAATTCACTGGTTAAGGTGCAAATGCTCACATTCCGGCTGAAGTATCACAAGCGCCATGCAACGATTAAAAATTTCCGCCGCCATTTTATTTTTTACAGAGGAATTCTTCAAAGAAGCTGCAAGAAAATTTCACAGAATTTTCTTTGCGCTGCCGATAAAATTCAGTGAAATTTCAAACAGATTCAACCAACAATTTCTCTGTTCAAAAGTAAAATGGCGGTGGGAATTTTTAAACGTTGTATGGCGCTCATGATACTTCGCGGCCGGAAGGTGACGACATATTTTAAACGTAGTGTGGGGCTGTCTAAAAATTACTTAACGCGATTTTTCTGATTTCTTAACAACCACCCACCCCGTGTAAAGCGATCGGAATGCTGGCTCGGACACCCCCAAAATAATTGCATACAATTTGCCACAACATCTCCCCCACCCTATTTTACAAAAAAACTCTAAAGAAGCGCACGTTCGAGTGGCTTCTATAAATTGGCGAGGCTGATAATTTATATTAAAATGTAATCGGATTACCGGATAATCGGATGAGCGGTTCGGTGTTCCATATCATCCCAACTATTCGTTTGTCAAACTGTACTTCCGTTAGATACCGTCGAAGTTCGGTTTGACAAACCGAATAGTTGGAAGATTTGGAACACAGAACGTTTGGTTCATGCAACCAAACTAAGTTTTTCAGAGTGCATTTCTTTCGGCTTGTCTGCAGAAAGTAAGAAAAAAATACTATTTTATCGGTCCAATGACGGATCCGGCCTGATGGAACACCGAACGTTTGGTTCATGCAACCAAACTTTTTTTTCAGTATGTGAATTTCTTTCGACTCGTCTAAAGAAAGTAAGAAGAAAAAAAATATTATCTTGTGGTATTATATCAGTTTCGTCAAGAAGTGCCATTGTGTCCCCTAGATCCCATATAATTTGTATATACGTCGTTTTACGCCCTCTTTTCACGACCCGCACAACTTTAGTGTGGCAACAGCCGCTTCTCAAAATAAATAACCGTTTATTGATAATTCCTACGAGTTAATTACAGGAACGCGCGAAGAAAGGGACAGAACAAGACGTTTTCGTTGCGTACTGCCGCGCTGTGGAAGAACGTCGTAAAAGCCATCAGGCGTCGCCAAATTTCCTTCGATAAAAAACGAATTAACACGGAAAATAGTGAGAATTTTTTTCACAAGTTTCAGACGATCTTGTTCGCAATTTGATTTAAAGTACCTAAAAATTGCAAGGGAATCTATGCATAACTTTCCTCAGATATGAATACTTAATCAGGGGAGTATTCGGCCAACGTCTAGTGAAGTGCAATAGCGTATGTCGTTGTTCTTTAGCGTAGGAGGCATGCGTAGTGCGCCAGTGACGTCAGCGGCACACCGATCGACGGGAGTCGCGGCGCGAATTCGTCTGGCGCTAACTCGCCCGTTCACGAACGCCGCCAACGGTAACTCCATTTCAGGTTGCCAAATTGACTTAAAACAATTAATTTTATTTTACAAAATGTACGCAAGCATTTGTATCCAAATATCTTGTTTTTTGCTTGGATTCTAGAGAAAATCAGGGAAAATTTCTGTCAGAAATACCCAAATTCTCTTTGATTAATAGGCAATTTTCGAGGGGAAATTTGGCAACATTGGAATGGTTAGTTTTTACGTTCGGGTAGTCGCGAGCCTCTCTCCTCGGGCACACCGTCGCCGGAGTTGGGCCGAATTATGAGCGAAGAAATTGGATAAGCCTGGGGGGGCCACGCAAACAGAAGACATCACGTTCTCGAGTTTTCTTTCCCTCGCGCGCAGCCCCCCCCCCCCTTTCCCCCGGGTTCCGCTCGCTCTCCCTCCCTCCGAAGCTTTTCCAGAAATAATTAATACCGTCGTTTTTAACGAAACTTCAAACTTAGTTTAATTTTGTTGGCATTAAAGTTTTCCCCCCGGATCCAACCCCCTCCCCCGCCCCCTGTCGCGTTGTCTCGATCTGTGTCTCTCTCACTTTGTTTATTTATTTGGTAGAACTCCCTTCGTTTCGGGACTCCCTTGTGTGTTGCCGATCTTTACTCAAATTGCGAAGCTCTCTCTGTATTAACGGCCATCCGCCTGGGGGGGAGGGGGGGGGTTGAAAATGAAAACCTGGTGAAGCGGATTCAAATAGCATCTTTTAGTACAATGAATAGTTAGACGAAGTTAGAATTAAAGCATGACATTTTCACAAGGCAGACTGCCTGCTATGGGCATGTGCAAAGTATGTCAGTTGATAGTTGCCTACGATGGATCTGGACTGAGATTCTGAGATCTGGAAAACGTAGAGGACGCCCTGCCAGTCAGAACGGGAATTGATGATATATAAGTGGAATTAGACAGAAAATGAGGGGTGCGCTTTGCCAGAGGAGCTCTGGCAGGATTGCTACTAGTGACGGTTGATTGTAGTAGTGGTAAAAGTAGTAATAGTAGTAGTTGTGGTGGTGGTGGTAATAGTAGTAGTAGTAGTAGTAGTAGTAGTAGTAAAACAGTAGTAGTGGTAGTAGTGTAGTAAGTAGTAGTAGTATCCCATCCCATCCCACCTATAATCCCATCCCATCCACATCCCACCTATAATAGTTACCCGACCTATGTCGTCAATTCTTTCGTTCACGATAACTATCGTTAGATTTACGTTAGCTGATTGTAATTTTGTCCATTTTGGTCTGATGAAGAACTGTATAGATTTTCGGTTAAATCGCATTTACCGATTACTTATATACGGTAATTAACGTAAGTGCCCTACATACGCTGTTTTCCACTAATCTGTTTTTATGAAAGTTCCATTCCTTGGTTTCCTTGGTAACCTTTGTTTGCTATCAGCTGATGTTTTATTTCAATTCCTTTTTTCATTTTTTTTATTTTGTTAATAAATCATTGCTAGGTTAGTTTTAATTTTTTCGCCAGCATTTATTCTACCTCCCCCCCCCCCCAGCTCATTTTTCTAGCTCCATCACCCTCTCCCCTCAACTCATTTTTCTATCGATTTTATCATTTTTTATGGCATGTCTTGCACCCCTACCACCAATTTTTTCAGGGTTATAGATATTTTAGCGGCCTCTAGACCCGTATTTCGCTAGTTAGTAATAGTTGTAGTGGTGCTAAGAGAAGAATGTAAGCACCACTAGTTTTGTTTCTCCATCAAAATTTCACGCAGAATTCGTAGTTATTTACCGTCAATGTACCAGTTTTTGAGTCACCAGTGGGATTCCCATCATTGCAAATTCTTGTGTTCTCGGAAAAATAATATGAAACTTCCTTCAAAACCCTCGGAGAACGCCTTAGTTCAAAACTTAATTTTGCTGTTTTGGTCATTTTCGCATAGATTCGCCCCTCCACCATGCTCGATAAACTTTCGAGCGAGATACAAGGTCCCTCTTACGATGCCGAGTAAAAATGTCTCTCCGAGTCCTTCACTAATCCCGCACATTTCCACCCCGTGAACTAACACAAAGGTGGAGGGCGGAAAACAATTTTACGAGGCCTCACCCCCGTCGAAAATATCGCGACAGTTGTGTCGTCAACAGCGGGGCTCTCGAGGAACATTACCGAGCTGTACTTACGACAACAAGAGCAATTTAAATTACTCGCCGACCGGTTACTTTTGTTTTTCTTTTTTCCTCCCCCTCTCGCTCCCTCTCCGCGCAGACTGCATTTTTGGAAATTCCGATGCGTCGTCGGGAGGGGTGTGAAGGGCCGCGAGGGGGGAGGAACGAGTGGAAACTAGCTCCAAATGGTTTGTTTAGGTTTGGGGATGGGCGGGACGGGAAGAACGAGAGCCCTTCGAAAGTGAAAACAAGGGGAGGATCCGAACGAAAACAAACTCCTCTCATTTAAACAATTTGTTCGTGCGCTAACCGAAGCCGATTCGCGCTCCCATCTTAGCGTCGCCCCTCGGAAATTTCCGAGTCGCGAACATGTGGACACATTTTTAAGCGGTGCTCCTTTGCTCGTCAAGCGACAACTGTTCCAGTGGAGTGGCGCACTTTGCGGTATATCGATTGATCTGTCTTTTAAACCTATGGAAAAGGATCGATAGACAGGGTCTTCGCAACGAAAACCTAAATAATCGATTCTTTACCATAGTTTCAAATGGGGAAATATCGATAGTCGATCATTTACGCCTCGTCACCGGTTCCGTCTCAAAACCGCATGGCGGTTGGTCCCTTTGGTATTGCCTGTGCCTCTTAAGAAATTACGAGTGGTAGAAGTACGAGAGAAGTATTTTTTTCAAAAATGTTTTCCATAAATTTTACATTCTTCTTAAGTAAATAATCTGCGGAAAGATTTCCTGATTCGCACATTCAAACGATGTATTCCCGTTTTTTTTACATTTGAAAAGTATCATTCACCGATAGGACGGAATAGGGACCGTTCATTAAGTATATATGTAACGCTCTCGGGGGCCTGAGGGAGGGGAGTCGAGGACAGCGTTACGGAATTGGACGTATTTCTATCAAACGGAACGATGTGCATTAAGACATGAGCCCTGAGACCCATAAGAATAAACGCATAACAGAGCTCACGTCATAATGCACATAGTTCCGTTTGATAGAAAAACGTCCCAGGATAAAGACCTGTGTCGCCGAAGCGTTCCTTCCCAAGTACACGGAAAAAAAAAATTGCTGGAGTAACATCCCGAATGTTAAGATTTCGTGTGACAACTCTTGATTGTTGGTCTGAACACTAGGGCTGTTAAAGTAACATCCTAGCTACGTTGAATTAACAACCGTAGCGCTCGGTTCAATATCCGAGAGTTGTCGCAAAAATTCTTAACAGTCGGGATGTTACTTCAGCAACTTTTTTTCCCCGTGGAGCAGTGATCACGATAAGTTGCGATTCGATCGAAGAGGGTATTACGATTTTTTCGACGCCGAATTCCTGCAATATTATCGGATGAAAATTGCGATTAATTCCAGTTTCATCGCATAAATTTTCAATAAAATTGTGATTTAATCGACGGAGATTTATCGCAGTATTATCGAACAAAATATCGTGACGTATTGGGATAAAATCTCGATTTTATACAGATTGAATTAATTGCGACAAGATCGAGGATAATCGCTCAGATGGTGATGATCCCAGTGATTTCATGGATTGTATTAGACAGTGGTTTGGTGTATCGTTTGGTTCAAAACAATAGAACGTAACCTCAAACAAAAATTTTAGAACTTAAGTTGGAAAAGCTGAAAATGACAAAATCCCTCACAATTTCACTTTTCATTGCCATTTTGCAGTCATAAGAATAAAAAATCTATCACAAAAAAAACCCGTTTCCTCGAATTTTTAAATTGACTTTTGAGGCTACGTTTACATGTTGAACCAATCGATATCGATACAATCTCACCTGTTAGATGTATCGAATACGATCCTCTGCAAATAAATTGTAAAAAATTGCAAGCAATTTAAAAGTATCGCAATTTTTCCTTCGAAAAATGCTATAGTTGGGTCGGGGTGGGGGGGGGGGGGTGGGGAGGGGGGGGGGGGGGGTAAAAATGCCGAAAACTGCGGTTTGTAACTTATGAAGATTCCGGTAAAAACTTGACATGACGGAATGGGAGTGATGAGCAAATGAAGGATGAAAATTGGAGGAGGGAGCCGGCGCGGCGTCGGGTCCGGGAAAAAGGGGGTACGAAATCAGGACGAGTGACTGGGGGTTGAATTATTAATAGGGCTCGGCGGAGTCCTTTCAGGCGGGCAGGATGCGCCGCCGGGCGCCGGGTCCCCGGGACACGGAGGGATGACGAGGGCAACACGCCAGTTTTCTTTCACACTCGAATCTAATGATAACAGCTCGTGCATTATTTAGTCGCCTCACTAGCGCCGAGACCCGAGAGCGCCTTTATTCCCGGACCCCGCCTCCCCTCGCCCCCTCGGCCAGCGTCGCGATTCCCTTTTCCGTGTTCTCTGGGCACCGCACCGCACGCAACGACGCCGATGGACGCCAGCACCGCCGCACAGTAGACCCCTTCACTAAAAAAATTCTCGGCGTTTTTACCAAGGTTCCTTGGTACCTTTACCATCTCACTTTTTTTTACCAATTATTGGTAATTTTACCCAGACAGACTGGTAAGCTTACCTAAATACTGGTATTTTTACTGCTTTTTTCAGGTAAGAATACCACTTTTATTGGTAATCAATTCCCGGTAACTTTCCCATTTTATCTCGGTATTTCCACCACAGTCGATAAAAAATATTGGCGTTTTTACCAAGGTCCAGTAAAATTACCGAGAAAGTTCAATAATTTTACCGAGATTTCTCGGTAAAATTACCAATTCCTAATGGATTTGACTCAGACTGTAGCAATGCAATGAACCTGAATTCTTGGTAATTTTACCCTTTTCTTAGTTAATACACCGAGATTTTTTTTCAGTGTTCTGCTAAGAGCCTTGATAGAGCTGCCGTCATGACGAAGGGAGCAGTAAGTGTCAAATTTTCGGAATCGAGTTTTCTTCAAAATTCGTCTAAACTCTTTGAAATCACTGAAATTGCTAAAACAGTGAGATTCATCTGAATTGTATCAAAACGAGACATACAAGGAAGCCGTAAGTGTGCAAAAATGACGTAAGCTTAGGCAAGACAGCAGTAAGTGACAATATTTCTCCGGAGAGCCAATGAAAACAGTGCCTTCAAGTGAAGTGCCGCCCTCTTCTGCAAATTTCTAACCTGAAAATGTGTTCGCTGCGTGTGTCCAAAACGCAACCACGAAAGCATGCAGAAGGAAGCATTTACGGCTGTCTTGCTTAACAATAACCTAGCATGAAAATGAAAGTGAAAAAAAAAACTCCTTTTATTTAATGGAAATAAAGTCTGATTTTAATCATCCAAAGGATTTCTATGAGTCGTCCGGATGATTAGTGGCAATTTGACGAACAATGGAATGGCTTCTTTCAATAACATTTTCCGGTCAGATGCTTCTGAGCCCGTTTTCTCAAAACTTCATTTTTGCACTTACTGCTCTCTTTGCTATCATGGTAGAGAGAATGTGGACACTTGGACAACCGCACTTGCTGCCAACCTTACTACATCTAAGATGACTTCTCCCGAAAAGGGTAAAATTAGCGTAAAACTATGTAAAAACGTCGTTATAATACATTTGAGTAAAGTTCTCGTTGCAATACTGCAAATAAAATTACACTTTAAGCCATTTTGTATTTACATTTAACTATAACGTCCGCCATGTTTAGGTCCTAAGAGCTCCATGAAGCTCAAGATTGAGGAGCCAATCAAAATTCATAACCACACGGCGATACTCTCTCTATCCAGGCATTCTAATCAACGTGTGACACAGCAAATGTGGCAAAACTACTGCGAGCAACTATTCGTGCTACCAGGCCGCTCAAATTGCCGTCACGATTATTGAAGGCGGACTCGACGGGAGAGTAAAGTGTTCCTCACTGGTACAAAGCGACGCGCCTTCAATAATCGTGACTGCAATTTGTGCGGCTTAGGAGCACGAATGATTGCGCGCAGTAGTTTTGTCACTTTTGCTGTGTCATACGTTGATTTTAAAGGCTCTTCATTGTTTGTCTCTCATTCCGTCGAGTTCGCCTTATAAAAGCTTGAACCGTGGTT
This sequence comes from Bemisia tabaci, assembly GCF_918797505.1. NCBI lineage: Eukaryota > Metazoa > Arthropoda > Insecta > Hemiptera > Aleyrodidae > Bemisia > Bemisia tabaci. The sequence continues at coordinate 6,357,957 of NC_092793.1, forward strand.
ATTGAACCTTGATGGCAACATAAGCGGCTTCTCGCGGTAAACTCTAGATTATCTAAATGGAAGAGTTATCGATAACAGGAATGTCACCACCCTAAATAGAGCAAACGAAGAACTTCTCAAAAACACCTCGCTGAGACTAATGGGAGTTCATCAAGAATTAAGATGAATATGCTGATTTTAATTAGCGTGGGGATATTAGATATCTCGATGCGTTACTTGCGTTTTACCTAAAAATGTTTATTTATTATGTATCTCTCGAAACAATCTCCCACGAATGCGTTGCAGGTTGCGATGATATAGATTTTTCGACGAAAATCCGACAATTCGACGAAAAAGTGGCAGTTTAGGATTATCGCAGGACGCTGTAATTTTTTGTGGGCTCTTTTGTGCAAAAAATTCATAGCTCCCAAGGGTATGTACCAAACGCCCAGCGAGAAAAAAGGCATTTTTGCTATACCCTAAGGCGAGTGGTTGCAATAGACATAGGGAGTACGTAGACTAACTAACGGCAACTCACGAGTCCCCATCTATAACAACCACCCGTTTCAACCAATAGGGTTGCTACATTTTCCCTGTGTCTATCGCTTTATTTGTTTATCAATCCAAGTAACAGTGGTCGCGATAAGTCACGATTTGATCGGAGAATGTATCGCGATTTTATCGACGGGTAAAAAAATGCGATTTCATCGCTTAAATTTGAAATGCAATCCCGATTTTGTCGACGGCCATCGATCGCAATATTGTCGAACAAAAAATCGCGATAAACTGAGATAAACTTTTGTTTTTATCGAACGCGATTTTTTGGAGATAAATTTGCGACAAGATTGAGGATAATCGCTCAGACGTTGACGATCCAAGCGATTTTTTCGCCAAAAAATCTTGCAAAAATCGTAACGTAATTTCAAATATCGCTATTATCCCGTTGAAAAATGCTACCTTGAAATCTCAATGATCAGCCACTGATATAGTTAGGCTGTTTCCGGTGAATGCCTTTGAGTCTCGAGTCAAAAAAGCTTCCAGTGCCCATCTCACACGACACCATGAGCGGCTGAAATAAAAAGACCCTTAAAATAAGAGCCACACTAACGTGCTAAGGGAGAACGCCGTATGAAAATTCGAGAGTTGCAAAATTTCCTTCGATAAAATGTTTATTCACGAGGAACATTATGAAGATTTTTCCTTGAAATTTTCAGTAACTTTAAGTGAAATCGGGAACGAAATAACCTGAAAATTTGGACGGAAAATATTCACAAGTTCAGCAGGAAATTCGTGTTTTATCGGAGGAAATTTGGCAACGCCTGAGGGTTCATACGGCGTTTGCCCTTAACACGGCAGCACAGAGCGAGGGGCCGAGGGAAAGCCCTCGACTCGAAAGTGTAAAGTCTTGTATTCTTTTCGCATTATGCACCAGCTAGGCCCGTTTCAGCGTTTCAGCGTTCCGCTCCGTTCCTTGAACTCGGCGACTTTTTCACGAGTATTCATTCTCCTCGGTGTTTGTTCCCGCCGGGGCTCCTCTCACGTAAGGGCGCATCTCAGTAACTACGTGAGCCCTGTGTTCCGTAAAGATCCACGTTTTCCGAGGCTCATGTGGAAACGGAGATACGCGGTTCCGTCAGAGGAGCCGCGTCTTGTCTTCCCGTCGCGACCATAATCGCCATGTGTTTGCAGTTTGTTTGCCGGCCCCCGCCGGGCACCGTTTTATATTTTTAATTACTTCATTTTTGCCACCTTCGTCGAGCACGCGACGCGCGAGCGAGCCTGCCAATTTCGCGCGCGCCCCTCTGTTTGCGCCCCTGTTTGTGTTTGGACAAGGAAAACACGCCCGAGAATGGACTCGTCTCGACAAGAAAATCATCCCGTGATTCCGTGCGTTCCCTTTAATGGCTGTCGTTGCTCCCGCCATCCCGTCGTCTCCCGCACGAAGGAACCTGACTCCGCTCCAACGTTGCAAAATTGACCCGAACAATTCAATTTTTAACGAGAATGTACATACGCGGTTTTTGTCCAAAATTTCCTGATTTACCATTAGAGATCAGCAGAAAAATCCGTCGAATTTTCGGTAAGAAATGCCCTAAATTATCCTGGTTCAATTGCACTTTGCGAGCAGAAATTTGGCATTATTGAAAAGTGGTTATGTTCTTTCTTGAGGGAAACGACCACCTATCTTGCGAATCAAAAGCTCGCGTGGTCAAGAGGGCAACGGACGAGTTCTTTAGAACATGCGATAGTTTTTGTATTCATACTATAGTTCGTCATTAGTGCTGCGATCTTGCATGCATTTAAGGAAAGTCAACTGCAACATACGAGTAGGAGACTGCTTGAAAAGAACAGGTGGTCATTAGGACCTATGTTATGGCTCTGAATGAGGAGGAATTTCTTCGATGAAAATTTTCCATTTTATTATGTTTGTACTTCAAGGTTCAAGGTAGGTTTCAGTTTCCTTTTGCATTGCATGATGAAGCTAGGAGCGAGTGTCCAAAAGACGTTTTTTATCCTAAATACCTTGAAAATGGCTAAAAATAGTTTTCCGACGTTTCAAACCTCTGCTAGTTTTTTTTATTTTTTCAATAGAGAACTAACCAGCAGCTTTCCTTTATATTTTCGGTGGATTTTTTTCACTAATTCGGAAATATTCCCGGAAGATTTTGAGGGGATATTCTGGTAAGGTAAGAACCTTAAAAACTCCCTAGTGTGTATATGATGTACCTAGAGATCTTTCTCTAGGTACATCATAAACACACCAGAGAGCTTTTAAACGTTGCAATTCAGATACTCATTACATGAGTTCAGTCATCGACTTATCAAAGCTATTAACGGGCCAAATTGTGCTCTTAATTCAGTTGCAGCGAATGCATTGAAAAATGCGATCCATTTTCAGCTGTTCCAGCCCAAAAATAGTTTGAGAAGACCCAACTTTCGACATCCAATACAAAATTTTTCGTTGAATGGAACTTCAAAACTTAAGCAGAACCTTCATATATTTATAGTAATTTGGACTGCATTTTGCAATTTGGAACTATAAATTCTGGCCCGGTTTAAAAACAACGCATGTGCCCAGGGCCGTATTAAGGGGGTCGCCACATGGTCCGCGGCTCATGGCGGCAAATCTAGGGGGCGGCAAATTTTGCAATTTTTTTAAATGTAGGTATAAAAAAAATCGGATTTAGAACAAAAAAATTACAAACGAGAAAAGGCTACAAAATCTCTCATTTCCTGAGAGTATAGTAATTTCTAATTATGTCGTCTTTCAGTGATACAAGAGACAGCACCTTTAATTAGTCGAGTTAAGAGATAAACCAAACACACAATTTGGCCTGGAACGGCGCGACTTAGGGAGAAATGATGACGAGGACTTGAGATGAAAAGGAGAAGCCCTCGGCATGTAACACATATTAGCGCCTACAAGACTGCACGAATACTTCACGCATTGCATCAAACACGGTGCGGTTATTTTGGTCAGCGTGAAACGGATAGCGCCTACAAGAATGCATGAATACTTCACGCATTGCGCCAAATACAGTGCGGTCAGCGAGAAACGCATAGCGCCTACAAGACTGCGTGAATACTTCACGCATTGCGCCAAACACGGTGCGGTCGGCGCGTCGCGGCGGCGGAAGTTAAAATCATTATACCAAATTTTGTGTTTGTTTTTTCATAATTTTTTCGTTCATTTCTTATGAATGGAAGGCCTTGTCCATTAGAGATAGGTTTACGAAACTTGATTTTCGCGCAAAGTTCCGTGACCTTTTGCTAGTAGTGTTGACAGGGCTTTCCCAAAAAATGTGTTCAACACGAGTAAACGCGTCTTATACACCCCTCCCACGCTGACACGTTCACTTGATAGTTTTTATTGATGTTTCAAAACGAATGAGAAGGGGGCGGCAAAGTACAGGCGGCCCATGGGCGGCAAGTAGGAAATTCCGGCCCTGCATGTGCCATTAGTATTCCTATGCACATAAGTGTTTTTTCAAATGAGCCAGAATTTATAGTTCCAAATTGCAAAATGCAGTCAATTTGTCTTGTGGGGCCTTTACTAAGTACTTTAAACATATGATTGATTTCAGTGGCAAAAAAGACAGACACATTTCCTTTTCGTTTCACGTGTTTAATCTTCGAAATGTATGAAAAGGCGTGTAGCATAAAAACATCGGTTTATAAGATACCTCCCTTGATCTGAGGTTGGGATCGTGATTCTGACAAAAGACGTAAAAAAGAAATCATGTTGCGTTTCCGTACCTCAGAATATATATGGACTACATTTTGCAATTAAGAACTATAAATTTCGGCCCGGTTTATAAACAATGTATTCCTATAAGTGTTTTTTCAGATGAGTTAAAATTTATAGCTTCAAATTTCAAAATGCAGTCCATATGTACAGTGATGAGTCACAAAATCAATTTTACAGCGAAGAGTAATCCTTTCTAGTATGTTGTATATGCGCCTCCTCTAAAGACCCGAAACCTTTGAACGTGATTAAGGGGAGGGGGAGGGCAAAATTAACAAAAATGAAATTCTCATGCACGGTAAATAAGTATTCTTAAGGAAAATAGATGGAAATTGGAGTAGAACTCCTCTTAAAGACTGGAGTAGCGCCAAACATGGGAAAGAAAATACAGGGAATAAACAGCGCCACCTGGCGGAAAATCGGTGGAGCTATCGCATGATACGATACGGTGTCATTAAAAAACACGAGACTCGTGCGCGGTTCCACCAAGGAAGCTGAATACCATGTTATAAATCCCCCCTCCACTCCCCCTGTCATCGCATTTTCGCGTTTTACGCATGTAAGCTTTAATATCCCGCGTGAGTATTATCACTGCAACGCGGTGATCTGGTGATGTTTATGGAGATGACATACTGATCTAGTTCAGAAAATAAATGGTGCCGAATTTCACGCAATAAAAATTATCAACATTTCCCGTATGCCGCTGAATGAGAGGCGGGTATTATCTGCACTACGTTGCAACGCGGCATAAATGAATTAATCTGGCGACATGTTTACGTGCAGTAAATATTAAGCAGCCAGTGTACCGATCTAATATTTGTAAAGTATACAAAGTAATAAAAAGAGAGAAAAGAGAGGAGAGAGAGAAAAAATACGAATCCGAAACACAAATATGAAAAGTCAACAAAGTTCGGAATGCCTGAGAACTGGGGACTGAGCGCAATCTGCGCGCAAGGTTGTCTGAGGTTCCGCGTCTGGTTTTGTAGGTTACACTGGAAAATCGCTCCGAGTCTGAGATCTGCAATAATTGAGCTGCTGGCGCACTGTCCACGTCGGTATCGGATTCGGCGAATGGAACCTCTGGTTCAGAGACAGGAAGGACCACATTTGAATGTTACACAGCTCTGGCTACTGAACTCGGAAAGCAGACGGTACACTTATACTTGCGATTAATTACACATACATTGAGCCACTTTTACAGTACTCTTTGGCGCTCTGCGACACTCAGCCGCCGAAGTCTCCTATCCTCCGAAAGCACTTCCGGCAGTTGGCACTTCTTCATTTACTCTTAAACTCCATGTCGCCACTCTTTTTCTGGGCGTCCCCAGTCGGGCGGATCAAGCATCTTCGTCGGCAGCCCTCCTTTTGTCGTCTTGTTAACATGACCTCACCAGACCATACCATTTTTACATTCTAAGTTCGTACTCTTATGCGTGAAATGCGTTCATATTTTAAAAGTGCCAACTAAAAAGCTCAAGCCTGCATAATATGATCTTAAATTGAGGGGCTTTTCGGAAAAACCCTTAGCGGAAAGTCGCGTTTGAGAAAAATGCATTTGAAGCCTCTACTTTCTGGCCTTAGACGGTAACCTTCATCGAAGCTTGGACTCCAATTTACGGTGCAAGCTACCGTCAGTTGTCAGAGTGCAACTATGAAAATTTCGATTCATTTTTTTTCAAACGCGAGTTCCCACTACTTGGTCGATTTCTTACCTCTTTTATCCATTGCGACCACCCGCTTCCACTAATAGGATTGCTCTATTCCCCCTTTGTCCTCTTCGTCCATCGCTTTATCTATAAATTTCAAAAATCAGCCGGCAATCGAGAACCACGCTACCGTGCTAAGGAAGAACTCCGTATGAGCCATCAGGCGTTGCCACATTACCTTTGATAAAACACGAATTTCCTGGTAAACTTTTGAATATTTTCCTTCCAATTATTCAGATAATTTTGTTCACAATTTCGACTAAAGTTCCTGAAAATTTCAAGGAAAAATATTAATAACTTTCCTAAAAAATAAACGTTTTATCGAAGGAAATTTGGCAACTCTCGAATGTTCATACGGCGTTTTTCCTTAGCACGGCATCATGGTTTCGGGAACGACGAAACGCTTACTATTGGGTCCGGCGGAACTGTGGGTGATTTTCGCTAACTGTTGAGCGTTGATTAGGCCGATCGTGTTGGGGGTGAGAGGGTGGGGGATGGAGAGCGAGGGTGGCCAACTCCACTGATCCTCAGCGCGAGGCTCGAGGCACGGCCCACCCGCGCCCGCGCCGGAGCTGCTATCAAATCGTCGCTCCTCTGACGTAAAGGCGTATCTCGATTTCCACACGAGCCCCAGAAAGCGTGGATTTATATGTAATGCAAGGTTCACGTGGAAATTGAGATAAGCTCTTACGTCTGAGGGGCGACGAAATCACTGCCAACTACTCCAAACTCCACGAGTGTCGACCCCATGATTTCCACATTCGCGTCTGACCCGGGGTCATGCGGCGATACGGCCGCCAAATCGTGATAAAATAACACCTCCCTTCTCCCGTATCATAACATCGGACAGTGGGTGCCTTTTTCCCACGGGCGAAAAAATGTGGTGAAAAGCTACGTGTGCTCCTTCATTTTTTAGTGATGCAACTTAACGCATTTGAGTGTGGAGATAATTGGACGTATTTATACTAAAAGGAACTATATGCATAGGTTTTGTGCGTGACCAAAGACATAAAGACGGAGGGCTAAAAGCAAAAAATGAAGCTTCTTTTCAACCACTCTACTATTGGCTAGAGGATTGGCGGCGAAATCGGGACAAGTTTGAAATTTAAATGTAGGGCGGGAACCAAATACAATTGCGGAAACAAAGTATTCTAGGTTGATTTTTGCCCAAATTCACTTACCCATTCATATTTTTTTAACATTAGGTTAGCTTTGGTCCGTCGTCGACCGATTAATTTTATTTGGGAGTAACGGTCATCTAGAACTGTAACGGCCTGTTTGAACCTGCAGAACCACCATGAGCAGAAGAAAAACTAACTTTATCTGAGATTACTGCCGGTTACCGAGAAAAAGTAAGTGTATTAATAGGACGCAGTCCCAACTTTCTTAAAATATTTGTTTTAGGCATTTATAGTTTCGAAGAAGAAATGTGGAAAAATCAAGAGGACTAGTTCAAATCAAATTTCCGTTTGCCGTCATGGATTCATGCGCTCATTTACACACTCACACTAACTCACACAAGCACCCAGCGCTTCACTTTTTCCCCGTGCTTTTAGATACGAGCACTCCGTCTTATGTCGTTGTGTGTGACATAGTTTCTTTTAGCATAAGTAGTCCAATTGTTTTTCGCCCGATGTAAAATCCTAGACGCATTCGTAAAACGAAGGGTGAAAAGGGGATGCAGTGGTACGGTGACCGAATCGCGTGATAAAATGGCGCCTCGATCTACCCCTAAAAAACATTGTCAACTGATACATTTGTTGTGTAAAAGCGCATTTTCCCCATGGTGATAAAAAAACGGAAAAACAACGGAATACTCGTACTTCTTATTCATTTTTTCAAACGCGATTTGAGATACTTGGGAGGCGAAAACAATTGTATTGCGCTTCAAGCCATAGCACGCCGTTTCGTCCACGAAAGAACGTAACTACATTCCGATGATGCCAAATTTCCTCTCGCAAATTGAAATTTCAAACGTAGAATCTAGGGCATTTCAAACTGAAAATCTCAATGATTTTTTATCTCATCTCGTGCAAAAATCAGTATGATTTAGGATGAAAATTGCACGGGTACTCGTTTTTTAAGAATCGAATAGTTTGAGACAATTTGGGCATTTTTGAATGGAGTTTCGTTCTTTCTTCCGGGAAACGACGAACGGTCCGAGAGGTCGCAGTCCATATTGATATAAAACATATTTTTCTATGAGTTTAATGATGCATCACGTGCGATGGAGAAAGAAAAATTGCTGGTTACAGCGAACACAACTTGGATCACATTTAGCGAAAGGAACCAGTGCGGTTACAGCGTTGTAAAAATGTTGCTTCTTCATAATTATCTAAAAAAATCTCCCAGAGTAGCAAATAGTTTTTGCTTACACCCATCGAAAAACACGGCGTATGACGTTATCTACCATGGTAGTGAATATCATGGTGTCTCCTACCTGGTTTCATCGATCAGTGATACTTAATTTTATTTGCATCGGTTGCTCGATGCGTGGAACGCAGCGTTGAGTAGTTTCAAAGTCACAAAAATATTGCGTGAGACGCACAATCGGATTGCTGTTTTCGCACCGCTAGGAATCCCAAAAATTTTGTGAAATACATCGACCTGGCATGGAGTGGTTTTAAAGTCACGAAAATTATCGAGTGAAACGCACCAACCGGATGACCGTTTTCTCACTGCTAGGAATCTCCAAAATCACGTGAAGTACATCGTCCTATCGTGGCGTCGTTTCAAAGTCACAAAAATATCACGTTAAACGCACAACCGGATGACCGTTTTTGCACGCATAGGAATCGTCAAAATCACGTAAAATAGGTCGTCCTAGCGCAAAGTCGTCTCAAAGTCACAAAAATATCACATGAGACGCACAACCGAATGGCCGTTGTCGCACCGATAGGACTCTCCAAAATCACGAGGAATACACCGTCGTAGCGTTGAGTGCTTTCGAAGACACAGAAACATCGCATGAAATGCACAACTGGATGGCCGTTTTCGCACCCATAGGAATCTCCAAAATCACGTGAAATACATCGTCTTAGCGTGGAGTAGTTTCAAAGTCACAAAAATATCGCATGAAACGCACAACTGGATGGCCGTTTTCGCACCACTAGGAATCTCCAAAATCATGTGAAATACATCGTCCTGGCATTGCTTTCAACCAAAAATTGTGTAATTTTAAAGGAAAACAATTGTGTGGATTTTAATACTGAGCATTTGCTAAGTATTTTTAAAAGAAAAGAAAAAGTTGCACGATATTGCAGTTGCGTAGACAGGGGAGAAGCTCCAGGGGGGATCTGGATCCCCCCTTCCTTCCTCCCTTTTCCTCATTAATTGTACCTTTTTTTACTTTTGGAGGGCAGACATAAAATATTATGGGGGACGTACACAAAATAATGTAAATTTAACGTCACGTCTTTTAATGAAAACCCCCCTCCCCTCTCCTTAAAGAATTCCTAGCTACGCCACGGTGATTTTGAAAACACTGTAATTGCACTGGTTTCTTTTTGCTAAATGCGATCCACTTCATCGTCACACCAATGACAAAGAATGAATCTAATTTGTTCAGTACATTATGATGTCAATCCGCTTACCTACCGCATAGCACGGAATCAAGGACCCGAAGTGTTAAATTTACTTTTCCTCGGATTCTTAATTCAAGTGGGAGCACTTACGAGCACAATGCAAGAACCCAAAGCAAGCAAAGTCTCGTTAGTATCAAAATTTGTCTCCGCACTATTTGTGTTTATGCGTGTTTCCCTTTATTTCGTGCGAGGAGCGAGCATATTTAAAAATACTTAAACTCAACGGCAAACACAATCCGTGTACGTTGGCCGTGTCAAGGAGCCGTCGGTAAATAGCGGCGAGCAAACAGCGGGGTGAAACTGTTATTTATTTGGATTTTATTCAAAGGCTGTCTACTTGTTTATTTTTTAATCGAGGCGAGACAGGGTGCCGGGACGACTGCACGGCCCGGGAAAGTGAAAATCAAGGCGGGTCGTTTTCGTTCTGGGGCCTTGTCGAGTCGCTGCGACAGAAACAACATCGTAATAATGCAGCGGAGCACACACTCAGGGCGAGCTTGTGGGGTTGCATTAAGATCTTAGTCATCGACGCCGTGACGGGATGCAACCCCTTCAACAGTGCTGCGTTGTCAGCGTGCCATGCCTGAGACTAGTCTAGTCGTATTTTGTTCGGAGGCAACACTCGTAACATGTGAAAACTAGCAACAATCGCCTTTTGTTCGAAGTGGTTTTGTGTTGTGGGGGCGGGGCTTATTTTCGCGCGCAAAATTTGGGAACCCCAACAGCAACATTGTTGCACAACAAAGTCGTATTTTGTTCGGAGGCAACACTCGCATTTTGTTGGGAAAACAAGCAACAATTGCATTTTGTTCGAAGTGGTTTTGTGTTGTGGGGGCGGGGCTTATTTTCGCGCGCAAAATTTGGGGACCCCTACAGCAAAATTGTTGTACAACAACTGCAGCGTGCTCAGAGGCAAGTTGCTGATATGTTGTTGCCAAAGACAACGCTGTTTTCTGACCTAAAATTGGAATTCGCTTTCTCATTGGTTGTTCAGAATCACGCAAAAGAAACAAGAAAAAAAAGACAGAAACAATTTGTTGTTTCGAACAAAATACGACTCAACTGTAACGTGCTCAAAGCAAGTCGTTTTTATGTTGTTCAAAAAAGCAACGCTGTTTTCTATCCTAATATTGGAAGTTGCTCTTTCATTGGTTGTTCAAAATCGCGTAAAAAAAACAAGAACAAACGGAAACATTTTGTTATTTCGAGAAAAACACGACTTCGGTCGTGATTGCGATACGAAGAGAGCCGTAAGTTTCAAATATTCGAAATTGCATTTCCTTTAAAATTCGTCTAATCTCTTTCAGATTAACTCACTGTAACAGCTTTAACAGCACACATATTTTATGTTTGTATGAAAACGGAACTTCCTAAATTGCAGTGATCACGACAAGTTGCGATCTGATCGGAAAATGTATCGCAATTTTATAGACGTCGATTTATTGCAATATTTAGCGAATAAAGTTGATCGAATCGATAAATTGCGGTTTCATCCCATAAATTTGCAATAAAATTGAGATTTCGCTAACGGCTAATTATCGTGGTATTATCGAAAAAACGTGCTAAATAGAGATAAAATGTAGATTTTAAACAACGCGATTTTATTTAGAAAAAATGCCTACAAGATCGAGGATAATCGTTCAGATGTTAATGATCCTAACAATTTATCGCCGAAAAATTGCAACTTTTAAAAATATCTAGATTTTTCCGTTGACATATGCTACTTGGGCAAAGAGAAAGTCGTAGGTGCGCAGAAATTGACGTTGTTTCAGACAAAACAGCTGTAAGGAGCATCATTTCACCAGAGAACATTTAACCGTAGTTTAATTTTGGCCGTAGTTTTGATCCCTTTGAGCATCAGCTAAAAAAAGCTTCAAGTTGGCTCAAATTTTATACAGCCTATTATTTTCATAGATAGCATCGATTGCCACCCGGACCTCGTCGATTTTCCGACATGACGAAAATAAGCCGCACCCTAATGTAACATGAGCAACAGGAAAGTACGCGGGTTGATGACGGCGCAGGGATACAACTATTCGTACTTGATGGATGTCCGTGTTGCGTGTGCAAAATTGAAGGCGCGATGGCGCGAGGCGTGAACTGGAAATGCTCATTTACAAGTTGCCAATAAGGTGTCGCTTAGACTCGGGAGAAAAATTAAAAAATGAGGCCCGAATACGTCTCTCCTATCTGCGGCTGGGTTGCTCACGCAGCCCTTGAAGCACCACTACAAAAAGATAGACAGAAACAAACACGATGTGGAAATGGAGAGAAGGAAAGGACGCGCTTTGTCGACGGCGCAGGGATACAACTATTCGTACTTGATGGATGTCCGTGTTGCGTGTGCAAAATTGAAGGCGCGATGGCGCGAGGCGTGAATTAGCAATGCTCTGCTCTATGCTGTCAATGAGGTGTCGCTTAGATTTGGGGAAAAGTTCAATAACGAAGCGTGATTACGCCTCTCCTATTCTGCGGCTGGTTGCTCACGCAGCCCTTGAGGCACCACTACAAAAAGATAGACAGAAACAAACACGATGTGGAAATGGAGAGAAGGAAAGGACGCGCTTTGTCGACGGCGCACTGGCGACTGGCGGGTGGGCGGAAAAAATTCAGGAGGTGGACAAATTTTTTTCCAACCCAGAAAGTAAAAGTATTTGGATGATTTTGTAGCTTATGCTACAGACTATCAAGTTGTAGCATCAATTTTATTTATTCCTCACTCAATGATTTTTAAACAGACCCTTGTCGGGCATCGAAGAAAATAGCTACTTTTGGTGCTAAAGTGGTCATCGCCTATAAGTCAATAACAAGATTTTTTTTTTCAAAAACCGACATTATACTCTGTAAGTGCGTTGTCTAAGCTGCAAAATCATATATTAACATGCTCATAAAAATCTCTTATTCGTGCCAATATTGACAGTTGAACCTATGTGGAGAAAAATGCGATTTTTTTTGTTTTAGGTTTCATTTAAAAAAAAGCTCCGCTGAGCTCCACTTTGAGACTATATAGGCGTATAGGTAATAGTCTGAAGAGTGAATGGTGAAAAAAATTTTGCAGATAGCTGCAGGTTTGAAAGCTAGAGAGGTTTTAGTGAGCGTGGGTGCGAGGTGGGAGATGAGAAATTCGGCGCGTCGCGTCGCACCACGGCACGTATCGTGTCGCTCTGATACCTCTTTCAGCGATGACATTTTATCTCATTTTTGGCCTAATCTAAGGAACATGGATACGATACGAATCAAAAAACTTTTTAAAACAATGACTTCTCCAAGTGATGGGCATGTCATGGGTCAAGAGACCGGGCATTTTAGTCGGTGATTTACCTCGAGAGAAGCTCGATGTTTACGATTAATCACGGGCATCTGTGCAATGCTTGTTTGCAGAATATAACGTAGTGAAGTTTATTGAAAGCAAACACAAGTATTTAAGTGACTTACATAAAAAGTTTGTTATTGCAGAAGTGAGATAATGATTTGCTCCTCACTTTAAAAGCAAATGGAAGCAAATGCATCGAATAGGAAAGCGACTTCGAGTTAAATTTAAAAAGTGGCTCATTTCCAATGGCTACGCAATTTATGGTTTCAAAAAATTGTAGTAGGCAATGAGTTACTTGTTCTCCTTCTTATACACATTTTTAATAGTATTAGTCAGGACATTTTCGACATCATTTACTTGTTGCAGTGCATTTCATGTGCAAGTTGCTCAAAAATTGTGAAAGGGGGGGAGGGGGGGGGGGTCGGTGTTAACAACTTTAAAAATGATTTCCGATAATCAAGTGATCATATCAAACTTCCACTTGCCGTCTTTTAAGTATTTCAACAGTTTGGAATTATTGCCGCAAAAGCGTGACTACCCGCCAGTGTGCGGCGCAGGGATACAACTATTCGTACTTGATGGATGTGTTCGTGTTGCGTGTGCAAAATTGAAGGCGCGACGGCGCGAGGCGTGAACTGGAAATGCTCAGTTACAAGTTGCCAATACGGTGTCGCTTGGACTCGGGAGAAAAGTTAAAAAATGAGGCCCGAATACGTCTCTCCTGTCTGCGGCTGGGTTGCTCACGCAGCCCTTGAAGCACCACTACAAAAAGATAGACAGAAACAAACACGATGTGGAAATGGAGAGAAGGAAAGGATGCGCTTTGTCGACGGCGCAGGGATACAACTATTCGTACTTGATGGATGTCCGTGTTGCGTGTGCAAAATTGAAGGCGCGATGGCGCGAGGCGTGAATTAGCAATGCTCTGCTCTATGCTGTCAATGAGGTGTCGCTTAGATTTGGGGGAAAAGTTCAATAACGAAGCGTGATTACGCCTCTCCTATATTCAGCTGTGTTGACACTCAATCTCCCCCTCCAATTTGATGTCTAATTATTTTTCAGGATTTATTTGTAGATTTATATGTAATGTGCTGGTTACACGCTCAAATTTCCATCAATTTCCGATCAAATGGTGACTGGTGCGCACCATCTACCATCAAATTTCTGCGGTCTGCAAAAATTTGATGGTAGATGATGGAGCTGTAGGGCTCATCCTTCATCTGATTTCCTTACAACCGTGCTTATTTCATGCTTATTTCGATCAACACGCTGTTTTAATTAATTTTACCCATCAATCTACATAACTCTCGACCAACATTTTGGTCATTATTTTGATCGGAATTTGACGGAAATTTGAGCGTGTGTCCAGGCCATACAGCTCGTTGCTCGTATGTTCCAATATCCCTCAAAGAGGTGGTTGTGTCAATTTGACGCGGCTTGGGATATCTAGAGATAGTTGTTAAAAGAAATTCGCTGACACTCGATCTTTTCTTCACTCGTAGAATCTCGACGGTAAGCAAATTTTCTCGACTGGATTCAGTTTAGTTTTTGACTCACTACCAGCCTCCATTACACGAAAGCAAAATTCCCTCGGATGGCAGTGTGCCTACGTACTACGTAGCAATGACGACCACATTCAAGAATCTCGAGCCACCTCCAGAAGTTGGGTCGAAAAGTCGACGGACGCAAACGTTGGTCAAAATTCATCAAGCAACTGAGTTTGGCTCTGGACTTCAGCAGAGCATTTCTCTTCAACGGGTGCCCGATATGTAGGCTAATTATTGAAATTGATAGACAAAGACAACACACTGGAAATAAAGCGATCCTATTGGTAGAGGGCGGTGGTTGCAATGGACAATGGAGGTAAGTAATAGACTAACTAACGGCAACCCTCGCGCAAGAGACCCTAGAGTTAATCCATCATTTTCTCCCTTAGACTATAACAAATACGCGCTCCAACCTATAGGATCGCCCCATGTTCCCTGTGTCTCCTTCGTCTATCACTTCGTCTATCACTTCGTCTATCACTTCGTCTATTAATTTTAATAATCAGTCCGCTAATCGGAAAACTTGACCAAATCTACTCGCGAAAATTCGCCTTAAAATCCTGAAATTTGAGGGATTTACTTTTGAACCTTTCCTCGGCCGGATGAACCGCGAAGTCGTAACCCTGTGTCACACTATCAAAATACTCCATCAAAATGTCAAGGTCAAGTGCTGTGATTGGTCCAAGTCATCGAATGAGCCAATCACAGCCTCTGACCTTGATATTTTGATGGCTAGCTTTGATAGTGTGACACAGGCTTTTTACATAATCGACGAAAATTGGGTAATTTGATGATATCTGAGATCCAGTTGACGCGGTCGATCTAACTAAAATACGCTTTACATCCAGCCATACGCTAAAAAAATGAGCTTTCCGTGTAATTTTGCCAAGAATGGACTATGACCCCTAGCCTCCCCCCCCCCCCAATTTTAGCGTACCCCAAATCGACTCCTATGGCTATGGGACCTCAAAACGTCTAGAAATGATGAAATTTCAACTTTTTTTTCCTCTTGCAGGGTGACAATACTTCCTCTACCCTAGGGTAGCGAGAAAGTAAAAATTGATGACAGGTCAAGGCTCATTTGACAACGTGGCGACAGCTCAGTATGACGCGCATAATTCAAACGGTAAGGATGGGCCATAAACCGTAATGGAGATGACACAACAGGAATAGCCGCCTGACAAATGAGAGTCAATCGGCTTACACTTCCTGGCCGGGCGGGGGGTGGTTTTCGGGGAGGGCGCAAGGGGTGGATTCACCACCTGGGTGCCTCTGTCACGGCGGCCGCTCCGTCCTCGGTGTGGCACCCCCCGCCGGGCAGACCCATGTCACGCTCTGGGGCGGCCCATTCATATGGATTACACCCATTACAACGCAAACACCGCATTCTCCTAGTTTACACTTTCCTCCTATTATTATCTTGTTATATTGTTAATTTCTCCTCCAGGTCGCGTGTTTTCATCTCGGCTCGCCTATCCAGTTCCGGGTCGATTCCCGCGATTTTTTCACCATCATGATCGGAACTATAATATGGGGTCGGGGGGGGGGGGAGAGGGAGACCCCCCAGGGATCTACTCGACCTCTCCAAAAAAAATGTGAGGTGTTTTGCTAAATTAATGTTTGACCTATTATTTCCCCTTTGATTTTTCTTTTTGGACGTATTTATGCTAAAGGAACTTACATAGGAATTGCGTGAGATATCGTTCCTTTTGGCATAAATACGTTTATTTGATCATTTCCTTCATAGCTCAAATTGCTTCTGAGATGACGCAATTTTATAAAATTTTCCGGGAGAGGCTTCCCGCGGCCCCCTCCCCCCTTTGGAGGCTAGGCAAATCCCCTGAGCCTGCCCTTGGAACTGGGGCCTGGGAATGTCCCACAATAACTCTTAAATGGGTTGCTTTCTATTGTCATTTAATGGAAAACATTTTGTCTCTGTGTAAAAAATATTCTGTGAAAATTTCAAGCAATGTAATGTTAGTTTGTTCTCTTCTAATGATTAAAACTTAAGGGAAGATCTTGAAACACCCTGAACAAGATACGCGTATACCCTGTGTTTCATAGTCGATACAGAGATACAGCGGATTTCTACGCGTTGAGGAGAAAACATTCTGACGGTTTGTGAATTCTCATCTGAAGCAACGGAAGAAGTTTCCTATTGCGGTCACAATTTCGGTTTCACTGGGAAAAAAAAAAAAAGTATCACCATCTCGACTATACTTCTAGCGGATTTTGGCGCCAGTCACAAGAGTAGTTGCACTAGCTAGAAGTGTGAAAGCACCAGCTAGCGGTATAGTTAATCCAACCACACTTTCGTCTGACTTAACCATACATAGTATAGTTGGGATTGTGATACTTTTTTTCCCCGTGATTCTTCCTCTTAACCTCGATTAAAATTATATAAGAGACTCAATCTATCCGGTGGTTTCGCTGATTGGTCCAGAGTTAATTTTAATTTTTAAAATGGAGCCAGACTTTTGCCATTCAACCAATGAGCAAACCTGTATTTTTATAAATCGATGAGATTTTTCTCTCAATAGACTGATTTAGTCGCTACGTTATGACTCAATTGAATAATCAATCATAAACAAGCATATAACTTTGTCTTTGATACGCGCCCTTCGCGACATGGTGGTAAAATCCGTCTAAGGGTCCCCCCTTGCAATGGGATTTTCTCGTCTTTAATGAGTCCTTAATTTATGTATGACCTGTCAATGACTAAATTGTAATAAATTAACTCACACGGAATTTGTACGTGCGGTTATGTTTTTTTGGTTTGAACCAATGACGTAGCCACTAAATCAGTCTATGTTTTGCCTATTTTTCATCTAGTCAGTATCCTAGAGCCAAAAGGTACTTAAATACTTTTTTGGGCAAATTGTGTTAGCGACATTTTCGAAATCTCCATTAACGGTTTCGTGTGAGTGGAAAATTTGGTAGTCCTATCTTACGCCGGTTATGAGTTACGGAGTTTCAAAAATTGCGATTTATATGGGAATCAATGGGGCCGACGCGCGGTTTGCCCCCAATATCTAGAAAATACTAAAATGGAGCTGGGTACACATTTTGGCTACGCTACCGTGCTAATGCCGTATGAGCCTTTAGACGTTGTCAAATTTTCTTTGATATAATATGCATTATCGGGGAATCGGTGGATATTTTTCTTCGAATTTTTCAAAGATTTTAATTCGCGATCTGATCTAAATTATCCGAAAATTTTAAGAGAAAATATTCATGAGTTCCCTTAAATATGAACATTTTATCGGAGGAAATTTGGCAATTCTCGAAATGTTCATACTGCGTTTTTCCTTTGCACGGCAGCATGGGTTACTGCAATCAGTGGCGTGGCGTGCTTTGCGATATATCGATTGTTCTGCCATTTAAACCTATGGTAAAGAATCGATTATTAAGGTGTTCTCTGCGAACACCCTGTTTATCGATCCTTTTCCCCAGGTTTAAATGGTATAACAATCGATTTATCGCAAAGCACGCCACGCCACTGACTGCAATGGAAGCAGGGGCCCGTGCCGCACCATAATCTCGACTTCAGTTAGAAATTCTAGATTTCTTAAACTGTCTTGAGCGATCGGGATTTGATAAGATGATACCCACGGCCGACGGTACAGCGACTTTTGTGAACGTAAAGCCACGGATAGGAAACAAATCTGCAGCAGTTGTCTGCGAACCAGAAACAGCGCGTAAAATCAGGCATTAAGATGGTCTACACTGACATCAATATGATTACGGGTGTCTGACAATGTCGCAGGGGATTAAATCTTTCACCTTCCTCCTCGGGTCCATTCCTTAAATCCGAGCCGGGTGTCTTCTCTCGCTGCGTTTGAAAAAAATAATAAAATAAGGTGGGAAAAAAAGGGAAAAATGAATCGACTTTCCGCCGCGCGGGGTCTTGAATAAAGGACGAACCTATTTATTACCAGCTTATCTGCTCGCCCCTAATTGCACCGCGCTTCTCGACTTCGCGTCCGGGTTTTGACTTTTTTTCGGCGGGGCCTTCTCCCCGTTCCTACTCCACATCATTCCGGATTACGCGAGTTCGCCGCCACCCGACGCTCGGTGGATCGAGTCAATTCGAGAGGTCGGAGAAAATTCGGAAACTTCAAAAGCTTATAACTCCGTTTATTCAAAACTTTGACATTTTAAAAGTGGTTCTATTGGTTTCCTCGATAAGTTTTCTTCTAGAAACACTCCTTAAAATTTAAAATGCGATGGAATGAACATAAAAATCTGCAGTTTTAGTCAAAAATTTGGACTGCATTTTGCAATTTGGACCTATAAATTCCGGCCCGGTTTAAAAACAACGTATGTGCCATTAGTTTCCCTATGCACATAAATGTTTTTTATGAATGAGCCAGAATTTATAGGTCCAAATTGCAAAATGCAGTCCATTTCATGTCCAACCTCTCTAATGGCGAATTTGCGCGTACAAATTTTATTGTCTCATCTGAGAATGCTCAATGAGCCGAGTTTGCAGTATTTTTCATAATTTTTTTCTGACATGGGATATTGGAGAAAATAGATTTAAAAGTGAGAAAATGTGCCACCGTATGACGTCATCTTAGAAGACTTTTGACTTTTCCTCCTAGAAGAATCCCTTACAATTAGAGATGTGACGAAATAAATATCAAAATTTGCAGTTTTAATAAAAAATTTCATGTCCGACCTCGCTGATTGGCTCGATCCACTTTGCGACGTTCCTGTTAACGAAGGAGATGCGGAACCATGACCCGAGCTCAGGAGTTCTCAACTTTTTGCACGGGGATTTCTTTGCATTTTTTCACGTATACCTTATGGAAGTCGAGTCTTTTGATTTTATTTAAGAGAGTTACCAATCATTCTAACCGTGTAAATCTGCACGGAAAAACATTGAATGTTGATTTAGTATTTATACTGCTAAATCAATGTGCGACACGTATCAAATGATGATTTTACTTTTAAAAAATGCTAGCTCGATATTGAATTTTGTTCATTTGACCGTGGGCGTGGTTAATGTAGCATTTATGTTATTGTAAAATCAGAATTCATACTTGTCACAAATTCGTTTAACATTGTATATGCTAAAGCGACATTGAATGTTTTCGTGTGGGTCGAGGATTCCTCATGTACGAGTATGAGCCAAGCGTAACTAGTTTTTCCATGAATGAGGAACGCGATATCTTTCTCGTGAATTTTCGCAGCAAAACGGAATTAACAGACTAAAATGGAATAAAATGGGTTGAGGCAAACGAATTTTTCGTTAGATTTTCTCATTTTCATACAATTGAAAACCTTTCGGACCCAACAGCATATATCTATGTCAAGATTGTGAGACTCTTTCTTCTTTTTTTACAAGTAACCAACATCACCTCATAAATTTCTCTGCCAAAATATGCAGAGTTAATAGAAAGAAAATTTGAGGCAATGTTTGGAACAGAGCTCAAAGCTCTCTACAAACTTAACAATTGAATGTATGCACAATCTTAGCAAAGTAGACATGGATTCATGCTGATTGGTCGGGAAAGTCATTGTTTGTTAAACCTCATCCTATAACTCACTCCTATAACTCATCAAACCTACGAACTTTTTTTGTCTCTTCCTCTTCAATTGCATCTCATATTTTCAAATGTTGAAATTCCAAAACTTCTGTATTTCATGATACTATGCTGAAAATTTCAAGATCAGTGTCTGTCCAGGAGCTACAAATCGCTTAAAATATTATTGTGTGATGCAAATTTTTACTGAGAATTTTTTTCTCGCAGGAACAATGAGTTATTTTGTCTGAAATTAGGAAAGAATCAAAATTTCAATCTACGTTATAGAATATTTGACTATTTGCCTAGGCATTTGATAAAATACCTGATTTGACTATTTGCCTGCGACACACGCACAGCTCTGCGTGGATTGGGAACCCTCGCTCTAAGTGCTTTGACTTATGCACCTAGCGATTTATCAATCCGCATCCCAAGATCTTAACAATCGGTCCACTTCGTTCGATCACGCCCTTTCTATTTGAGGCTAAGCAGAACTTCCGAGTGTGATCTGAGGTACCGAATATCCTCACCACTACCCAGACCTTCATTCTCTCATCAACCTAAAACTGCTGCATAGTGTGTTTTGAAATCAGTATGCTATAAAGTCACTGCGGTCCGCATTAATTTGATGGCAAAGAGACCTCTGATTGGTACTCGCAGAACCAATCAGAACCCTTATCTCGCCAGAATGATGGCTCGGTTGGATCATGTGACCAACCCTTAAGTGGGAGCACGTGAGAAGGGGTTGTTACCAACTTTTGACATTTGTCATCTGCTGCTTCTGTCATCGACTTTGGATAGTCAACATTGAAGTTGATTTTTTTTCAAAAAAAATGAAAAACAATATGTAATGATAAAATTTTGATACAAATCCGAGTAAATGCATCTTTTGTGATTTTATTAAAGTTTACGCTAATACAATGAAGAAAAACATCATTATCCACTTTTTTGCGTCTTTTCGGCTCAATAAAGCCCGAATCGGCTCAGCCAATCACAAATGAATCCCTCGGTGGCCATACTCTGTCCTAGAGAGACACAAAAGACCAGTGATCGCGATAGGTTGTGATTTGATAAGAGAATTTATCAACGTCGATTTATTGAAATATTATCAGATAAAACATCGTGATAAATTGCAATTTCATCGCATAAATTTGAATAAAATTGCAATTTTATCGACGGCGTTTTTCGCAATATTATCGAACAAAAAATCAGGATAAATTGGGATAAAATTTCGATTCTATAGAACGCGATTTTATAGAGATAAAATTACGAAAAAATCGAAGATAAACACTCAGATGTTGATGATTATAGCCAGCGGCGAGGCGTGAATGATCGATTATCGATATTTCCCCATTTGAAACCGTGATAAAGAATCGATTATTAAGGTGCTCGTTGCAAACACCCATTTTATCGATCAGTTTCCATAGGTTCAAATGGCGGATCAATCGATATATCGCAAAGCGTGCCACACCACTAAGGCCTTGTCTCCACGAGCCGTTTCGCGAGATTTGTCCCAAGGAAAAATCCCACTTACGAAGTTGGGAAAAATATTGAGTTAATCAATATTTTTCCCAGTACCAAGTATGGTACTTGTACCCCTAGGACCCACTGAGAGAAGAAGAAGAAGTGAAAACGAATTTTGCGATATTTTATTCATCACTACATTGTCCATGTTTGTTTAGTTAAAAAATGTGTCTAATTGTCAATTGAGTGCAATTATTATTTTAATCCCGGTCAAATACTCGACTTTAACTAATTTACCTTCCCGCGCAAATTAGTCGCAGGACTACAAAGAGCCCCGTCCCGTGGAGACGGTAACTGGGAAAAATCTCAGAAGTTTCACTCCTGCGATTCGAACTTGGGAAAAATCCCATGAAAACGTCCCGTGGAGACAAGGCCTAGTCCTAGCGATTTTATCGCGGGAAATCGCAACTTGATTTCAAATTATCGTGATTTTTCCGTTGAAAAATGCTACTTGGGACGCGTCGCAAGGCTACGAAACGAAACACCGGCTTCCGAGCTGACAACATTGACAACGACGCTAATTTGTTTGCCGAACAGGTGAACCGCTGAATAGGGAGCGTTAAATATCAACAACAAGAGCGTATTGCTATTCATATTCACATCGGAATCGGAAATCGGGGATCGATTCTGCTCGGCTCATGGGAAAAACTAAGCGTCCTTTGTCGCGGGCGCGAGTCGGCTTCACAATCAGACGCGATTCCAACCCCCTCTCATTGTGATATCAAAGTGATATCCATTCATTGTGATATCAAAGTGATATCGGAGCCGTATCATAACATATCCGATGACTCTAGCCACGCCCCGTGATGATTTTCGTCGGCATTTTATTTTCATTTTCTATGAAAAATTATACGCCACTCTTTCATTGCGTAATCTTAAGCTCTTGATTTCCGCTTCTGCCTATGCTAAGGAAAAACGCCGTATGAGCAGTTGAGGGTTGCCAAATTTCCTCTGTAAAAATGTTAATTTTTGAGGAGCGTTATGAATATTTCTCCTTTCAATTCTCAGACACTGTAGATTGGATTGCAAATGAAATTCTGTTAAAAATTGACAGAAAAATATCCACAAGTTTTCCAGGAAATTCTCATATTATTGAAGGAAATTTGGCAACGCCTGAAGGCTCATACGGCGTTTTTTCTTAGCAGTATGCTGTTAAAGTTTCCTCCGTGCTGCGAGGAAAAAACGCCGTATTAGTACTCAAATGTTGCGGAATTTCTTTTGATGAAATACAGATTTTACAGGAAATCTGTGGACATATTTTCTCCAATTTTTATTCACAATCAGATCTAAACTGTCTGAAAATTTCAAGAGAAAATGGTCATAACAACTCCTCAAAAATAAATAATTTACCGGAGGATATGTAGCACCTCTCGACTGTTTATACGAGAGTTCAGTGTAAGGTCATCGTATGTAAAATACAATTCAAAATTTTGGCGCTGATGTCATGAATCTTTCCCCAGAAAATGTCATTTTCATAGAGGAAAATAAGTCCGTTACAGCATCCAACATCCGTTACTCTATTTTCAAAACTCATCGAAGGGATGACATCAATTATTTCAAAACTGACATCTATGAAATCGCGGTGCGTTCTTGGGGTGAGTCCAATTACCTACCACAGAGCAAATTTCCATTTTCATAGCTAAAATGAACACATTTAAAAATAACCTAAGGTAACTCAGACACCGTATTAACCGAGGAAATGCTTTTCGAGAGCCAATAGGCAATGTCCTAAGCTCCACCACTTAAGTTGAGTAAATAAAAATGCTGCGCCGCTCTGAGTCTGTTGTGGGCTCTTCTTTTTTAACTTCCTCTCCGCACAATGTAACAGGAGTGTGAATACAGGAACTCACCCGAAATTTCAATACCTCATGAAAGTTGATTAATGTACTACCCTACATACATACAGTGGCATGGCGTGGCGTGCTTTGCGATGTATTGATTGATCTGCCATGTAAACCTATAGGTAAGGATCGATAAACAGGGTCTTCGCAATGAACACCTTAATAATCGATTCTTCACCACAGCTTCATATGGGGAAACATCGATAACAATTGACCATTAACGCTCGCTACTTCTATCCTCATTAAAAACAAATACGGTTACGGAATTCTAGTACTAGGCGATCTGTTCTCATCGAGCAGCTTTGGATTCGCTTATAGTAAGGCGTCCTCTTTTGATAACCTGCGCGGAAAAAGCTACAAAATAGCGGCTAAAATGTTAGAAGCAGCGTTTATCAAAAGCAAATAGAGAAACATTTTCAAAACTACTGAGTTGAGGATAGTTTTAAGCTCATCCAGGGGCCTATCGAGGCCCACCAAAAACCTAATATTCGCAAAAAATATTGAGCAGACAAAAGGCTGATTTGTGTTTTTTTTCTTTCTTTTTTTGGAAAGCCCTACAGAGAAACTTGTTCTGGTTCCTCTTCAACTATGCCCAGCCCACATTTTGTGTCAAGGGTGGATGATAGCAGAGTATAGTGAAGTATTCAAAATTCAAATTAGCGAGCCTTGTTTTGTTCGTAGCATTGTGGATTGATACGCCACTCACTTGTTTCCACTCTCTAAAACCAGTTCGCCTTCAATATCGCGACAGGCAATTTGAGCGGTTTAGGAGCAGTAATAGTTGCTTGCAGAATTTCTGCCTCACTCAATCGGTTTATTCACAGCTAAAGGGGCCTCACACTTCACTTACGTTGTTTCCAACTTGTAACGACATCTTCGCCTTCAATATTTTGATAGGACAATATCAGTGGCTTAAGAGCAGTAATAGTTGCTCGCAGAAAGTTAAAATTTATAACCGAATTTTTTGGTGTAGCTCAAAGAAAAATCAACTTTCCCTATTTTATATATTTAAAGAAAAGAAAAATACATTACAGATATTAGAGGAACCTCTCTGATATCCAAACAACTAGAAAGAAAGAAGATAAACAAGGGGTCAACAATAAAGAGTGCGTGTCCCCTAAGCGATGATTCGGAACGTTTTGAAGAATTTTACTTCAAGATGAGTATATTTTATTTAATTTTTTTTTTTGAGGGGGGCAGCTTTTCGTGCGATTACTGCTTGTCCCAATCCGAATATTTCGCCAATTCTTTTTATGAAAATATCTACAGGTTTGTAAAATTACCGACGAAAGTAGACGGGCAGGGTTCCTGGTAAAAGCTCTAGGGACACGAGTCTTCTCCCGACCGGCGGTGGCGCGCAATTCAATTTTCTCTCGAATGGAAGAAACGGGAGCAGAGTAAACAAATAGACATCATAACCTACAAATGCAAGGGCGCTCAGCAATGCGGTGAAACAGCGAGCAAGGGGAAACCTCTGCCGTCGGATAACCTTTATCCGCTTTTAACCGTGGCTGTGGGCGTGTGTGGGGCGAGGAAAAACGGCGGAAAAATGAATTTTGCATCGAGACGCAGTGTGAATTCGTTTCAGCTAGGGCCGAACAACCACTTTTATTGAGCCACGGCTGCAGTTTTTGCTGTGGAAAAAAGGGAAAAATTACAAGTGCACCGGGGAAAAGTTACCAGGTTGTCGTACAAGTTATTTTTCCGCCCGATGTACTACATCCGATGTTCTTTAGGAATAACGCCGTATGAACATTCGAGAGTTGCCAAATTAACCATTACTAAATATTCATTTATGAAAAAAGATATGAATATTTCTCCTAGAAATTTGCTATGAGATGTTTTTCTCCGGATTCAATATAATTTGTTTCGGAAAGATGTGGTTTTTGATCAGCGAACTGAAAAGTCACACTGAAAATTCTCGGCGTTTTTACCAAGGTCCGTTGGTACCTTTACCATCTCACTTTTCTTACCAATTATCGGTAATTTTACCAAGACAGACGTAGGCTCACCTAAAAACGGTATTTTTACTGTATTTTTTAGGTAAGAATACCACTGTTATTGGTAATCAATTCCCAGTAACTTTGCCGTTTTATTTCGGTAATTCTACCATAGTCGATAAAAAATATTGGTGGTTTTTACCAAGGTCCAGTAAAATTACCGAGAAAGTTCAATAATTATACCGAGATTTCTCGGTACAATTACCAATTCCATAAATGGTAATTTTACCAAGAAAAAACTGGATCAAATAGAGCCCTGATTTCTTGGTAATTTTACCCTTTTCTTAGTAAATATACCAGATTTTTTTTTCAGTGTATACGCTCGTCACTCCCAAGTCGAGTCACCTCCCAGATGTAGTTCCATTGTGGATTATATTAATGTGGATTATATTAGATCATATTAATTTGGCTTTATTAGATTATATAATGTATTAGGTGAAATCCACGAGGAGCGCAGACGTATTTGCTCACCTCTGGCACGAGCCAGCCTAGCTTTGTGTACATTGACTGAAGCGAACTCGGTCGAGTTGAGAGCATCGTTGCCATTTTTCCAAGTTCCACCAGGACTAAGTGAAGCATATCGATGCTGCGCCGTGCTTAGGAAAAACGCCGTATGAACATTCAAGAGTTGCCAAATTTCCTCTGATAAAATGTTCACACCCAAACAAAAATGAAGTTGATTCAACATTCTTAATGTAAAGGACGTGTGCGAGAACTTATAAAATGCTGAGTTACCCGCCACAGCAGTTAGTTTTACATCTTGGCATTGCTAAAGTAACCGATGTAGCGGGTAATTCAGCGTTTTATTAGTTCTCGCGCACTTTGTATACATCCGGAATGTTAAATCAACTTCATTTTTTTTTCAGTGCATTTTTGAGGAGAGCTATGAATATTTTTCCTTGAAATTTTCAGGAACTTTAGTTGAAATTGCGAAGAAAATTATCCGAGAAATTGGAGGAAAAATATTTACATAGTTCCCCAAAAATTCGTGATTTACAAAAAGGAAATTTGGCAATGCCTAAAGGTTCATACGGCGTTTTTCCTTAGCAAGGCAGAATGGCCAAAGAGCGAAACGACGTATCCCGCATACCGTACTACAGTGAATTGAAACTATTGGAATGAAATCGGAATTTTTGTTCCGTGAACTTGCGATATTTTTACATCTTTGGGTCATAAAATATTGATGTTAAACAATCAACAAGAAAAACTATATGTGTCAGAAAGATAGGCAATTTGCAGTGCAATGGAAAGTAGATTCAAATTTTATTGCAATAAATTCCAAAAAAAGTGTTGATTCAATCAAAAAATAGGGCACACTCTGCTATAGTAGCAATTGTTTTACCACGCAATTGTTATCCGTGCTACCTGCAGACTTTTGTCATACTTTGTTTTTTCATTCGGAAACTATTTTTCGAATTTTTTTGAAAACTTTCTTCATTTTTCCTCCCTATAAGCAGAATAAAATTCGGAGTGAATTTAAGTCACAAACTGAGCTTATTTCTGTACGAAAGAATAAAATTAGGGCGGAAATTTTGGATTACGGCAATGAAAATGCGTAATTCTGCACTTTGGTCATCGATATATAGATCAAGAGGTTACCAGTCCGTTTTCTCAACAAAGTTGAGCTTATAGCAGAACAAAATTGTATTTATTGAACCAAATCTACCCTGGAAGAAAACACAAATCGAGATATTGAATTACTATCGGTAGACTGGTTCCTGTGGAGAATAGGCGTCGCAGAGCGCCCTAGCGCGCCGTAAAAGCGGCTCATACATACATAGACTGGTTTTGCTCTAAATTTTTCGGCAATAAATGGATCCATTACATCTGAAATCACATTTTTTCTATGCGTTCCCACCAAATCGCGTTTGTAAAATTTGACTAGTTATCGATAGTAAAAAGTAGCGGTTGAATTTGACCATTCGAATTCAATATATCGTGTTAGTGTGGTTTCAGCTTTATTTTAGGGTTTATCAAATAGAATTTAGGAGTTAAAACAGCTAAAATGTGGTACTAGTCAGAATGATGAACTTCACTTTACATTCAAATAACAAACTAGAAATTTTTGGCTCATCTGAAAATGGGCATGTCTCTTTTCGGAGACGACCTCACCTCGGAATCTGCAACTACGGAACATGGATATACTTATTTTAAAACGGAAGACGCCAATTTTACATATTAAACAATTTGAAGGCGAACATCGATGATCTTTTCAGTCTTTTCCTCTCTCCCAATTACAGTGATATAGGATAGCAGTGGCGTGACGTGCTTTGCGATATCGTCACCTTCCAGGCAAAGTATCACAAGCGCCATGCGACGTTTAAAAATTTCCGCCGCCATTTTATTTCTTTACTGAGAAATTGTTGGTTGAATCTGTTTGGAAGTTTCACTAAATTTTATCGGCAGCACAAAGAAAATTTAGTGAAATTTTCGGACAGCTTCGTTGAACAATTTCTCTGTAAAAAAATAAAATGGCGGCGGAAATTTTTAAACGTCACATGGCGCTTGTGATACTTTGCCTGGAGGGTGACGATATGTTGATTGATCTGCCATTCAAACCAATGGTAATGGATCGATGTACAGGGTTTTTGCAACGAACACCCGAATAATCGATTTTTTACCATAGCTTCAAATGGAGAAATATCAATAATCGATCGTTCACGCCTCGCCACAGTAAAACAGGAATTTGACGCTTGTGAGAGGCGTTTCTGAGACAAAATAGCGAAGCGGGGGCAGTTAATCAGAGCACTTTGAAACGAATTTAGGGACTATGTAAGGATTTGTTTGATTTTTTGAGGTGTTTGGACTGCTCCGCGTCAGGCCGTCTGACCGAAGGATCTGGGCGTGGGCGGATCCCCAGGATTTCCCATGTTGCCAAACCCAACTGTGTCCATTAAACTCTTAGAGGCCTAGTATCAACAACTACAATCTCTATTTGAGGGCAACTTTTGGCAAACCGCAAGGATACTAAGGTGCAATTTTTTTATACAGTACACTCATTACAGCGTCATTGCAGCGCTCCCCTACAGAATTGGGAACAAAACTGCAATCACCTGCTTGCGAATTTTGTATTAATTGGACGTATTTCTATCAAACGGAACTATGTGCATTAGGAAATGAGCCCTGAGACCCATAAGAATATGTGCATAACAGGGCTTACGTCATAATGCACATAGTTCCGTTTGATAGAAATACGTCCAATTGTATAGAATGCGGCAAAGTCGCTGGCTCATTTTCGCTGAAATTGTCGCTTAGGCGGTATTGTTCGTTGGCCCTTGATATTCGTGTTTCATCCAAAAAAAAGTTGGTAGCGTGTCACGACTCATACGGAGTTCCTCCTTAGCTCGGCAGGATACTCTTTCTATGAGAAACGAATTTGGAGCTTTCAGGTTTTGGTCCTGAACTTATGAATATTGCAGGTTTGGCGGAATGGAGAATTTGCACGCAAATTATTTACTGCTTCATCTGAAAGTGCCTAAAGAGCTGATTTTGCAGTATTTTGTATGATTTTTTTCTGCAATGCGAAATAGTATAAAAATATATTTAAAAGTGAGAAAATGTACCGCATAGTGACGTTATCTGGCGGCATTTCCCATTTAAACACACGTATTTTAGCAGATTAGATCATTTCAATAATGGACCACAAAACAAGAAACGAATTTAAAGATTCTGATACATTTTTCTTAATTAGATTTCATGTAGAACGCAATACTTCAGAAATTACCGAAATCATTTCAGGTCTAAGATATTTACGTTTTTATTTTACATTGGCTACGGGAAATTTGAATTGACCGTTCACAAGAAACTCAATACTCTATACGTGAGTTCAATCGCGTTCTACAACGGTTTCGGCAGGCTTCTCAACCAGCATTGTTCATTTCCCACTCTGGGTTGCTTAAACTGTAAGCAACTTGCTATAGCTGAGCCAAAGCGTCAAGATTGAGGCTGCCAGATTTCCATATCTCAGAGAGTGTCATGGTAATTTTAAGTGTGCGATTTGACTCACGTGGACCATTGAGTTTTCATGCAAGCGGGAGGTTTGAATTCACGCGTCAAGAAACATTAAATATCTTGGTTAGGAGTTAATTACAGTAATTTTTGTTGCGCAAATCGTGTTTTACTTAAAATTTTAGTTCAGAAACATGTATCAGAATGATTGACTTCGTACCTTGTCTAGTGGTCCATTATTCAATTTATGAACCAAGGGTATCGTGTTCAATTTACTCAGTACACTGAAAAAAATTACCGGCCGTGGGAGCCGCAATTACGGGCTGTATAGACATACCGTCTTTTCCGGGCGCAAAGGCCGAAAATTCTGGCTGCTGGAGGCGTAGCTTCAATTGCTCCGGGTTCAGAGGCCGAAGCTACGGCTCCAGCAACCGGAATTTTCGGCTTTTGAGCCCGGAACTTACGGTATGTCCATATGTATAGCCCGTAATTGCGGCTCCCACGGCCGGAGTTTTTTTACAGTGAGTTTCCACTTAAACACGAAATTCATTAAATTTCAGAAACCTGCAAATTCTCTATTTTGCATTTAAGCGTGAAATAATCACGAGCTGGCACTGATGGCGCGGAGAGAGGGGGGGGGGGGCAGGGGCAGGAAGCAAGCCCCGGCTTTGTCCCGACGGGGCCGCCAACTCGGCCGCAGTCTTTTGAGCGAAGAAAGTCAATGTTGACAAAGATGACCCACGCCAACGGCGGGGGGGGGGGGGGGGGGGGGGCGAAGCGGGGCCGGGGGGCGGGGGGCGGGGTGCGGGGGGCCGGACAGCACCTTTTTGCGCCACGGGATGATCCACCCGAGCGGCACATCCAAATATTTGGAGCCGGCACAAAAGCCAGGTCCTTCCACACTCCGGAAGTCGAGTATAATTTCCACTTTATTGAGGTGTATTTTTGTTTGCTCGAAATCAGGCGGACACGCCGCGCAGCGCCGGCCGCCCGGCTCAAGTGCACAAAAGGTCAATTTGCCCCGCGACCCCCGCGCACCGGGAGGGGGGGTGCCTAACAAGCTGGGCTGACAACGGTTTTTCGGGGGGCGCGGATCATTATCGTCGAAAACGCTTTCCAGGAGCGACCCGGAGTGTATTGTGTCCGCCAACACGTGTTCGCGTCGTATTTTTCGCGATCCGGCGACGCGCTCGTGTTTGTTTTGCGACGCGACGGGGCCGAGGATGGAGTTATGACCGAATAATGGGCGTTAGTCCTGCGGACGTGGACCCGGCTCCGATTAATATTGGATTAAACCTCTGCAGCGGACGAGTGGAAAAAGGCCCGGCCCGTTATTCCCGGTTGAGGCATATCCATGAGCCCTGTTTAGCATGAAACATCTCCGTGTGATTCACTCCTCTCTTTGCAGCTATCACTCGAGCATTCCTGACCTGGGGCTAAGAAGGAGCCTCGGACTAAAAAAAATACCTCGGTGTATTTACTAAGAAAAGGGTAAAATTACCAAGAATTCAGGGCTCTATTTGATCCCAGTTTTTTTTTTGGTAAAATTACCATTTATGGAATTGGTAATTTTACCGAGAAATCTCGGTAAAATTATTGAACTTTCTCGGTTATTTTACTGGACCTTGGTAAAAATGCCAATATTTTTTATCGACTGTGGTAGAATTACCAAGATAAAATGGCAAAGTTACCGGGAATTGATTACCAATAAAAGTGGTATTCTTACTTGAAAAAAAAAAAACAGTAAAAATACCGGTTTTTAGGTAAGCTTACCAGTCTGTCTTGGTAAAATTACCAATAATTGGTAAACAAAGTGAGATGGTAAAGGTACCAACGCCGTTGGTCCAACGGACCTTGGTAAAAAAGCCGAGAATTTTTTTTCAGTGCGATGGAGATGTTGCATGTGCGAGGAATTTGCGATTTGACTATTGATTCTTATGTAAAGGTTTGCGAGAAAAACAATGATGCCACTGGTTTTCCCTGAAATCAACTCCCAAGCTCAAAAAAAGCCCTCAAGTTGAGGCCAAAATGGAGGGGATATCCCACGCTATCCTGAGAGTCCACCTCTACATCAAGACAAACTCTCCATGCAAAGATAGGGAGCAAATACATTGACAGGGCTGCCACTTTATTTGGGGACTCTAAAACTGAAAACACGGCAACCCTGCTAATGTATTTCCTCCCTATCTTCGCATGGAGAGTTTGTCTTGATGTAGAGGTGGGCTCTCAGGATAGCGTGTTTTTTGAGCTTGGGAGTTGATTTCAGGGAAAACCAGTGGCACCAGGGTCGGACTGGCTCGCATCTGAAGGCTTAGACCCTTGGCTGGTTTAAATGGCGTAATGTAATATTTCCTGATAGGGCATCTACCCTACGTATAGAGGGGTTCAGAAAATTTTGGTGAAGCAGCACAAGATTACGCTATTTTCAGATTCAAAGTTTATTAATCAGAGTTTTTATAAATCAAAGTTGTAATCATGTTATAAATCAAAATTTTTTGCAGAGTAAGAATTGCAAGATTGAACATATTGAAGTAACCGACAGACTTCTAAAACTAAAGAAAACATAAAAAGTTAAAGCCACCAGACGCATCCAAGCACCGTTATTTCTAAAAGAACCGAGCCAGTGCTGTGGTTTGCACGAGCTTAAGACGTGGGTCTGCAAAAGCTATCCTAAAAAAGAATCAGACAAGAACCTGAAAATAGAAGAAAGATAACGAGTATCAACACAGCCGAAGACAGGACGGACGTATTCGGGCCTCTTTTTTAACTTTTCTTCCGAAACACTTCATTGACAGCATATAGCAGAGCATTGAGAGCTCACGCTTCGCGTCATCGCGCCTTCGATTTTTCAGATGCAGCATAGACGTCCATCAAGTACGAATAGTTGTATCTCTGCGCCATCGTAAACGCGCATCCATTCCCTCCCTCTATTTTCATGTTGTGTTTGTTTCCGTTTGTCTTATTCATAATGGTGCTTCAAGAACTACGTGAGTAACACAGCCGAAGGTAGGAGAGATGTGTTCAGGCCTCTTTTTAAACTTTTCTCCCGAATCTGATCGACACCGCATAGACAGCATAGCAGAGCATTGAGAGCTTACGCTTCGCGTCATCGCGCCTTTAATTTTTCAGATGCAGCACGGACGTCCATCAAGTACGAATAGTTGTATCTCTGCGCCGTCGTTAACGCGCATCCTTTCCCTCGCTTTATTTCCACATTGTGTTTGTTTGCGTTTGTCTTATTCGTAATGATTCTTCAAACTGGTAGCATAGAGCAGAGCATTGCGAGTTCACGACTCACGCCATCGCGTCTTACATTTTGTGGTTAAATTCTTTAAAAATTGATTTTCTGAATATTTTAAGTAAATTTTACCAATCCTGAATTTTACAATAATATGAAATAAAAAAGGGTTTCCCGAAACTCTTTCTTTAAGAGTTTTTGAAAAGCGTTTTCTTAACGATCCTTGTTATAAAATTTATCTACGCATTTAATTTTTGCAGCGGCGAGGCGTGCTTTGCGATAAATCGATTACCTGCCTTTTAAACCTGTGGAAAAAAATCGATGAACAAGGTGTTTGCGACAGACACCTTTATAATCGAATTTTTACCATAGTTTCAAATTGGGAAGCATTGATCATTCACGCCTCGTCTTGTCGTTTTATGAGAGACTTTTTCCCAATTATTGTTATTGTTTTTTTTTAAAATATTTGTTCTTAATGCACCGACTCACTGTATATCCATTTCCTACGGCAGCAGCAGACATAGATTATCTCAAAATCCCCGGTATATAATTCTCGGGGAAACACAAAGGCAAGAGGATAGGGATCCGAATAGTCAAGACAAACAGTCCCTGTCCCTGCAACACGGGTCGAAGAATAAACAGAGTCTCTAGTCATTGGTCACTGGTGTCACCACTATTGCCATTATGTGCGAAATCTGTCAAATTATAGCCGAAAAGTGTGAATATTCAAAAGCTTTACACTGAAATCCACGGCTTGACACAGAGCTTTCAGTGAAATCTATACCATATCGAGGAGAAAGCGCCCGCAAATTAAAATTACCGGATTAAATGGAAAAATTCTTATTTTTTACACGATTTACATAGGGAAATGTGGTGAAAACGGTCCCAATCCGACAAGAATGCCAAGAAGTGAATGGGCACTATGCAAACAGTTCGCCACAGGAATCGGCCCAGTAAGACACAATTGGACGTATTTCTGCCAAACGGAACTATAAGCATTATGACGTGAGCCCTGTTATGCATGCATTCTCAAGGGTCTCAGGGCTCATGTCTCAATGCACATAGTTCCGTTTGGCAGAAATACGTCTAATTGGACGTAGGCTAAAAGGAACTATGTTACAAGCAAATCCTATGCACATAGTTCTTTTTAGCATAAACACGTCCAATTATTGATCAGCGTTGTTAATTATACGAACAAGAGGAGGCAGTGCTCACTCGATTGTGATCGAATCGATACTCTCAATGATCTCATAAGCCAAATTAATTTTCACATCGATGAAAGTTTGCTTCACTATCGAAAGTCATTGAAGAAAGAACAAAAATCACCGAATGCCATTAAAAGTGACAGTTGTCTATTATTAAAGGTATTAACAACTTCATTCGTCAAGGCAAATTGGTACGTTCTCAATGGATCTGTAGTGAGATAAAATCGCATGATACTCGCATGTTAAGACCATCAGAAATAAGTCTAAAATATACCCCGGACGTAGTAGACCCGTAGACAAGGTGCGTATTAACGTTTAATGATGTAGTATATTTTCGCATCAAAATTTCACGTGGAACACGATTTTTACAACGAAAATTACAGACAGTAACTCTTAGCCACGAGACTGACGTTTTTTGATGCATCAGTTCGAACCCTCACTCATAGAAAAATTGCACTCTAAACGTTGAAATGATACATCATGCTTCATAATATTATAATATGAAATAATAAAAGTATGGTGTAACGTAAAACACTAGAGGCGTGAAGCTATGCGAAATGATATAAAATTTCGCATCAGCAAGATTCAAAATTCTTCAAATTTTCTCCAGATCCCGCATAAGTGAGGAAAGTTTTCCCAAATCCCTCATAGATACCTGTTCTGCCGTGCTAAGGAAAAACGCCGTAGTAACCGTCAAGCGTTGCTAAATTTCCTTTGATAAAATACGAATTTCCTGGTGAACTTATGAATATTTTCCTTCCATTTTTCAGGTAATTTGTTCGCAATTTCACCTAAAGTCCCTGAAAATTTCAAGGAAAATATTCATGTCCTCCCTCAAAAATAAACATTTTATCGAAGGATATTTGGCAACTCTCGAATGTCCATACGGCGTTTTTCCTTAGTACGGCAGTGTTGTCTGCCATGTTTATCTGGCACCCACCGACACCAGAGTCTGAGACCGCCTAATGCTGGATTGGGCCATAGGTCCAATATGGAGGCCACTGTAGATGAGTAAATGGGCATCCCGTTACGTCACATTGCTGCGCTTGGAATAAATTACTGACGCACTCCAGCGAGCACATGAAAGGACCAGAATGGACGTCCATGAAACTACGTGAAGTCAACGTCGCACGGTAGATCACTCCGCCGAATCATCGAAACAAAGTCTACCGTTGTTCGTATTGAACGTTATTGCATACAGATGATTTAGAATCATGAAAAATGATATTAAATTTGCTTGTATCCCTTGAACTTTTACTCGACTTCATAGTCAGGCGAATTTACTCAGTTTTAAAACAAATGTTATGCATAAATTCGAAAGAAGTCCCTTTCACCGAGACTTCTACTGACAATGAGGCAAGGTTAGCAATAGGTCAGGTATATGATTGGAAAAACGTTGAAGTCTCAAAGACTACACAGAAAAAAAAGGATCGCTATTCACCGATTTAGGGTGGAGCAAAATTTGCTTCACTTCGTAAAGCTTTCTTATCCGTATGCACGGTATTGAATCAAGTGAACGACTAGCACGAATTGTTACACCGATTTGTTACATCTGCGCGCCTTCATGCAGGTAATCTTGCATCGAGTGGCTTGGAAGTGTAACTGCATTTTTTGGTATTGGTACTTTGCGAACAGTCAAAATAGCTCAATAGTTAGGCTGAAATAGCGGAATTTAAGGAAAAATAGCGAAGTTTACGGAAGAATAACTAAAAAGGTAACAGACGTAGCTTTTCAGTGAGCAAAATCACCTACACGCGTGTGCACAAGTTAGCTGAAATTTGTGTAGCGATTTTACCTGCATGGTTTGCACGTTCGTTTTTTAGCTACACCATGCCATGAAATACCCGCGTGCACGGCAATTTCAGCAATATTTGTTTTCAGTGTATGGTCCTTCTTATTTTCCCGTGGACGATCAAAGGAGGGGTATCGGCGAGGGTCGCTTTTTAGCCCATACCCTCCACAGCTGAATTTCCCGAACTGCGCGATTTTTCCCCCATAAAGGTCTATATTTTACGAAATGATCATGATTTTGTCATTTACGGGTCCCTTTCGGGTTTAAAGTGATTCGACGGTTGCCATTTTTTGTGTCAGAGGGACGTGCGATATATCGTATCAAGTAGTTCTATAATTTCAACTACTTGTCATTTTTTTCAAAATTGGAATTTTTCAAAATCCAATTTGTGAGGGGAATTTTGGCAACATTGAAATGCAGTTACGTTCTTTCGGGAGGGAAACGACGACATGCCCACCGAGAGTACCGCCGCACAAAGGATCGAGTCAATAGGAGAGGTCACACACAATTTGGAAACTCTAAACGCTTATAGCTCCGTTTATACAAAACTTTAGGTTCTAAAAGTGGTTACATTGGTTTGCTCGAGAAATTTTCTTCTAGAAACACTCCTAAAAATGTAAAATGTGATGGAATGAATATAAAAATCTGCAGTTTTAGTCAAAAATTTCATGTCCAACCTCTCTAATGGCGAATTTGCGCACAAAAATTTTATTGTTTCATCTGAGAATGCTCAATGAGCCGAGTTTGCAGTATTTTTCATAATTTTTTCCTGACATGGGATATTGGAGAAAATAGATTTAAAAGTGAGAAAATGTGCCGCCTTATGACGTCATCTTGCCGCATTTTCCATTGAAACACATGTATTTTAGCAGATTAGGTTATTTTGTCATACTTTCTCCAATTGCTCCATTTTGAAATCAAGGCTATCCACGTACTCAGTTTTCCCAGCAGCATCATTTTCAAGATAAAATTCTCAAAATTTAAGACACCTGCAAATTCTCCATTGACTCGATCCACTGTGCGCCTCGAAGAGGCCTGTGTGTCGTCGAGCAGATATAATTAGTGGGACCGGGACTCACCTAGCGGAGGGGGTGGGTCTTAGGCGGTGGGGGTGGGTGGGAAACGGGTTAAGGGAGGGGGGGCTGCACCGGGACGCTACGCGGGCCGAGGCGATGGGATGCGGCCGCGGCTCGGCTATGGAAGAGAGAGATAAAGGTGATGGATCGTTGTTTATTCAGTGATTCACATTATCTACGCCAGAGCATGCTGAGTTGCTGACTCACACGCCCGACGACAACGACGCCGCGACGCGACGCCGCGTCGAGTCCACCCTCTCAACCACCTCCTCCAAGATGCTCCCCCTCCCCCCTCGCAGCCCCCCCCGGCGAGCGACGGTCCCACCTGGCTCCACCCCCGCCCGAGAAATCGGTCGCGGCGCTAGCGGCCATGCCAGTAGGAAGTTCTAAGCTTTAAAAAATCAGTCAATTCGGCTCTGATCGGTAACGTTGCATGGTGTCAACGATCATGGTGTTAAAAAACCCAAAACTTGATTATGGAGTCAACGATGGAGATGTTGCATATGTGAGGGATTTGCGATTTGACTTTTGATTCGTATGTAAAAGTTGGCGAGAAACACGATGGTGTCTCTGGTTTTCTCTAAAAACAACTCCCAAGCTCAAAAAAGCTCTCAAGTTGAGGCCAAAATGGAGGGGATATCCCACGCTATCCTGATAGTGCACCTCTACATCAAGACGAACTCTCCATGCAAAGATAGGGAGCAAATACATTAGCACGGTTGTCGTGATTTCAGTTTTACAGTCCCAAATAAAGTGGCAGCCTTGTCAATGTGTTTGCTCCCTATCTTTGAATGGAGAGTTTGTCTTGATGTGGAGGTGGACTCGAAGGATAGCGTGGGGTATCCCCTCTATTTTGGCCTCAACTTGGAGAGCGTTTCTTGAGCTTGGGAGTTGATTTCAGAGAAAACCAGTGGCACCATCGTATTTCTTGCTAATTTTTACATAAGAATCAATAGTCAAATCGCAAATTCCCCACACATGCAACATCTCCATTGTTGACGTCGTGCTCAAGAAGAAAGTCCAGTTCTCTTAAAAAATGCCTTTGATTCTAAATGTGCCGAAGCGCCTTCAATTTTGTGTGATACTGTGCAACACCTTTATCGTGAAATAGTTGCTCGAAGCGCCGTGGCACGGCGCAGAATGCTCCCAGCGCGGGACGCGCACTGGCGCCTACAAACCTAAACGGATACTTCACGCATTGCGTAATGACTGAAGTATCCCCTTAGGTTTGTAGGCGCTAATACGCGTTCCGTGCTGCCAGCACGCCAAGCTCTTTATTAGGCTCTATTATTTAGACTCGAGGAGTCATCGTTTTTCAACTTATGATTTTGAATGTTTGCACACTTTGCATGGATTATTCTCATTTAAATTGATGAAAAAAAAATATGTATTAAAAGAAATATGGCGTGTGTTTTGTAAATATTGAGGTGGTTCCGTGTCAAATTCAATGATTTCCAAATCACTTCAATTTTTCTTTTATATTTTGTGCTTAAACTGAGATGCAGGGTGGTGTACGCGCAACCAACCGATCAAAACTGGACGTATTTAACTATAAAAGATCGATGTGCAAATGGGTTAAAACCAAATATTGCGTTATTTTTGGTTATTTCCCCTCTTTTATTCATTTTTTATAGTTGTTTTCAACCAAACTACGGCTAATTGAGATAAATATCGATGCCATCGTTTAAAAAAAGTTTTACAAATATTTGGGACGTTTTGAACATGTAAATATTTTTAAAATGAAGTAATATTTTCATTGAAAAAAGGTATAAAAAATGTATATTCTACATCGAACATTTTAAGGATAGAAATAAAACCAAATATTTACCAATACCAAAATTTGAAAACATGAATCAAAAGAAGGAAGTGTTATTTCATTTAAAAAATGAGTTACCATTACAACACCTACTTCTCTCTTAGTTTTCTCATTTCGATATTGTCAACATAATTTTAATTCTGGACTAAAATATTTTACGCGTGAACGTAAACTACTGGACAAAACAGGTGCGCGGACAAAAACTCGTAAACGGAACGTCCTGAAACCCCGGCGTTTGCACGGTAGCAGATTTTTTTCGCGATTATTATCCTTACTATTTTATTTAACTAAGTTTTTGTAATGCCTCTCCTTTTTACACTGCCGTGTTTCCGTAAAAATATGCTCGCTTTTGACAATTTTCATTTTGATTTAATTTTGATTTGGAAATCATTAAATTTGACACGGAACCACTTTAACATTTACAAAACACACGTCATATTTTCTTTTAATACATATTTTTTTTCATCAATTTAAATGAGCATAATCCATGCAAAGTGTGCAAACATTCAAAATCATAAGTTGAAAAACGATGACTCCTCGAGTTTAAATATTAGAGCCTAATACAGAGCTTGGCGTACTGCCAGCACGGAACGCGTATTAGCGCCTACAAACCTAAGGGGATACTTCAGGTATTGCGCAATGCGTGAAGTATACGTTTAGGTTTGTAGGCGCCAGTGCGCGTCCCGCGCTGGGAGCATTCTGCGCCGTGCCACGGCGCTTCGAGCAACTATTTCACGACAGAGGTTTGGCACAGTATCACACGAAATTGAAGGCACTCCGGCACATTTAGAATTAAAGGCATTTTTTAAGAGAACTGGATTTTCTTCTCAAAATATCAAAATACTACGGCACAAAGAGAGAGAGCGGTAGTCTAGAACTCACTAAGTCCTAGCATCCGTCAGTTTCCTCTCATATTAGATATGAGCACAAATAATCTCGTAGGAGTTGCAGGAATTATTGGCATTAGGTACTGTCATTCAGTGGTTTTACGATATATCGATTAATCTGCCATTTGAACCAATGGAAAAAGATCGGAAGACAGGGTGTTTGCTACAAACACCTTAATGATCGATTCTTTACCATATCTTTAAATGGGGAAATGTCGATACGATCATCCACTCCTCGCCACTGCTGTCATGAGGAATCAGGGATGATTGATGAAATGATGAATGATGCTGCACGCGTGTCCTTCGATGATATTACTGAGGCTCAACGCGGGTCGCACAAGATACCGCAACTACGCAACAGAAAGTTGTTACGTCGCCAGAGGCTTCCGTTTGGTCACGATTAAAAAGTTTGACAGAAGAGAAGGGTTGGTAACTAAACATGGAAAGGCGTGCAATAATGGAAAAAAATCCCTTTCACTATCTCATCACTCCTCTAACGTGAAGAAGTATTTCAATTTCCACAAGAGCCTTGTTATCCGTATAACTATGTGCTTTGCGAGGCTCTTGTGCAAATACATATACGTCCTCATGTTAGAATGGCAACGATCTATGGTTGGTTGGGTTGGTAGATAAGTTTATTTAAAGGTGCTTTTAACATCTGGGTCATTAACACATTAGAGGAGAGATCAAAATAGTGTAGTACAGAATTTAAAAAAATTAAAAAGTAGAGGTCTCAAAAGGGTAGTACACAAAACTAAAAGATAGGACGAGGAAAGAATACATTTTGGAGATTAATTGGACGTATTTCTATCAAACGGAACTATGTGCATGAAGACATGAGCCCTGAGACCCATAAGAAAATGTGCATAACAGGGATCACGTCATAATGCACTTAGTTCCGTTTGACAGAAATGCGTCCAATTCGTTTGAAAAGGGAGGGATTTCATGAAAAAACTTCGAAAGTATGGTATTGAGATCAGAAAGTGGAGGGAAAATTTTGGATCTTGATTGTTGGTGGGTCCGACTTTGAAAGGAGCGAATCATTAGCTCACGGTCACGTTATGTTCAAATATAGAAAGCTAGAAGTTTTATTCCGTCATAAGACTCAATGTAAGAGGTAAAGCACCAAGCTTTTCTTAACGATCAAAATGTTTTTCCTCGATTTTTAATTTTTGTAAAATAGATGTATATCCATACAGCCGAGTAAGCTCAGTCAGTATAATTTTTTTCTAGAATGTGGCTTGATTTATCCATATTATTTATTTAATTTTACGTTTATACTGATTCAAATAACGTTAATTTTCCTTTATCAGTTTTTAAAATTTGCCCTCATATAATTTCGATAAATAATTCTCCCTTTCGAAATACTGAAATTTTTTTGTGTTGTAGGACAATATTCAGAAAGGCAGGGCTAATTATCATGTCTCAAAGCCAGTTTCAAAGTCTTCTCACAATGCCACCATTTGGATTCGGAAGTTTTAATTAATACCTCATTATTTGTTTTTATTTATTTTTTATAAAATCCTACTTGTTTTTCAATTGAAATACGAAACGATAAAAATTTTTCAAGTACATGAAAACTTGATAACGCCATTTTAAATTTTCCCCCTGGGACCTAACTTATTCGAGAAAATTTTGAAATTCCTGAAAGTTATGAGCAAAGCTTTTTGGAAAAAAAATGAACAATAATAGTAATTTCACTTCCTGGAAGGACGGATAAACAGCAATCACTCCCTACTATTTCAAAACATCCAAAATTGTAAATGATCTCTTCCTCCAGCACTCCCACGACCCATGTAATTTAACCAAATTAAGAATCTCACTTAATTTTTACACCTCGCTACGGAGGGATCAGAGAAAAATTTGGCAACATGGGCGAAGGATCGTCACCGCACATGCCTTTCATGGCTTGTTATTCTTTTGTTTGCACAACTGGAAAGTTGTGACACTTTCGTGCGTCCGTCTGCTTGAGCCTCTCTGTAGTTGAAAGTACTCATTCAAGAACATCTCCCGCCCCTCCAGTTCACCAACCCCTTCCTCAGCACCTTGTCTCACCAGCTCTTTTCAAATTTTGTCCCCATCTTTATTCTTTATTTTGGTCACTATTCTCGTCAAATCAATGGCTGAAAGTGTGAAACCGCGTATCTCCGTTGCGGCGTTTCAAAATCTCTACTCCTATTTTATTTTTTCGAGGGGAGGTAAACCAATTTTTCAGCTCGAAGTTCATACAGAATATTTCAATAACAAAGAGGGAAAAGCGAGGAAGTTTTCAATGAATGAAGTTGAAAAGTTGTCCGATGAAAAAATAAAGTATGGCAGGAAGTCGCAAACGGCGATATGTGGCTTATTCGCACTTTGGCCGTCG
This sequence comes from Bemisia tabaci, assembly GCF_918797505.1. Lineage (NCBI taxonomy): Eukaryota > Metazoa > Arthropoda > Insecta > Hemiptera > Aleyrodidae > Bemisia > Bemisia tabaci. Next base: position 6,399,552 of record NC_092793.1, read on the forward strand.
ATAATTTGTCATTGCTTCGACGGACAGAGGTTTATGCTGCTGTGCTAAGGAAAAACGCCGTATGAGCATTTGAGATTTGCCAAATTTCCCTTGATAAAACATATATTTTTGACAAAATTTTTGCATATTTTTCCTTGAAAATGCAGATATTTTATATTAAATTGCGTACAAAATTGTCTGAAAATTTTGGGGGAAAATATTCACAAGTGCACCGGGAAATTCGTGTTTTATCAAGGGACATTTGGCAACGCCTGAAGGTTCATATGACGTTTTTCCTTAGCACGGCAGAATGGGGCGATCAACCTCGTAAGATAATTACTTTAACAGCGATGATACTTGTGCTGCTCTACTGCTACCAAATAACATTGGTTTGTTCTCTCTCACAAAAATAAAATGGATTTTTAAACACAGCAACAAGATACGCGTTATGGTACTCTCACCGTCGAAATATGGTGTATCAAAATGAGCCAGAACTCGTGGTTCCTTTTTTCAAATTGAACATATTTATGCTAAAAGGAACTATGTGCGTAGAGATTGCGTGTAAAGTTCCTTTTGGCATAAATACGTCCAAATATAATTCACCTAATATCTAAAGTCTCCTATCGGCTGGAGAGTTTTTATCTGAAATTTAACAAATACAGGACGGGCCTCTCTGCCGTGCTAAGGAAGAACGCCGTACAATCCATCAAACGTTGCCAAATTACCTCTGTTAAAATCTGAATTCTCAGGAATATTTGTTCATATATTTGCTGAAATTTTTCAAAACTTTTTATTTGCAATTAGATATAAATTATCTGGAAATTTCAAGAGAAAATATTTATTACTTTCCTGAAATATAAACATTTAACCGGATGAAATTTGGCAATTCACGAATGTACATACAGCGTTCTTACTCAAGACGGACCTCTCTGGATGAAAGTCCCGGGGCGAGTTCTCCTTAATCTGCAAAAGTAAGAAGAAAAAAAAGTGTCAAACAAGTTTATCAGTCACTTTGCGTTTTTGCATACATTTCGCGGCTTATCTGCAAGTTTCGTTGGTGCCGACTTTGTTGACTCTTTTACTAGGCCTAGATAATCGGAGCTTTAGTTGAGATCTTAATTGTGTCTGAGTCACTCCTGGATCAATTAAGAGGCGCCAGAATTCCGGGATGAGACTCGAAATATCCGGTTCCCATTGATAAGCGCTCTTGTTATCTCGCCAGTATCAGGAAGCTGTCACTTACCGCGCAGCAGCCTAACGCACCAAAGAAATTACTCTGCGCTGTTAAAAATCTCGGAGCCTCTTTGGCCCTCAAAAAGCCCAAGTAATATGAATATCGAGCGGAATCAACTCTTTTTGCGAAGTTAACTCCGCCCTCACGGATCGAATCTTACTCATTGTTAAAAGTCCATTACGAGTAATCGATCAGTGGCGTGGAGTGCTTTGTGAGGTATCGATTGATATGCCATTCAAACCGCTGAAAAAAGGTCGATTTTAAGGCTTTCATAACAAACACCACGTTATTCCGTATTCTTTTCCATACCCTCATATATAGGATATTATTGAAAGCCGATTATCACGCTTCGCCATCGTAATCGATTCTTGGTGGGACAGGCTACCTCATCTATATTTGATCCTTTTACATAGAGTTAAAAGGAGGAAAAACGGCGGCGCTGACTTGCAAGAAACGCCGTAAGCAATGGTACCAGTGGCGTGGCGTGAATTGCGATGTATCGATTGTTATGCCATTTAAACCTATGGAAAAGGATCGATAAACAGGGTGTTCGCAGCGAACGCCTTAATAATCGATTCTTTACCATAGGTTTAAATGGTAGAACAATCGATATTTCGCGATTCATGCCACGCCACTGGATGGTACGAGTGGGGAGGTGGGCCCCCAGGCCGCCACGCAGACCAATCTTCGGGATCCAACCGCTGCGCTCTCCAAGACCCACCTCTCGGGCCCCCACAATTCAATCTAAATAGGGGGGCGGAGGGTTCATCGGAGGACCTGCTTCCTCTCATAACCGCAAAATTCATGAAAATCAGCGCGGTATAGATCTTCAGAACGAAATATGACAAAAAATGAAAATTTATATAAATTATTTAAATGGGAGAATTTACAATTGCATCTAAAATTAAAAAGAGAAACCTGGATCATATTTCCAAAATTTGAAAATAGCGGGCTTATTTAGAGACTATTGCCTGTTAATAGCCGCAAAAATCATGAAAATCGGCCCAGTAGATAATGGAATGTTATAAACTATGAACATTGAGGGGCTCGGAGAGTTTGTGGCAGTGTCGAGCAAGTGTAGTCCCAATTTCTAACGGCAAATAGGTAATTCAAACCGTTTACAAGGGTGGCACAGTTTAATGAAAGAATTGAAGACGAACGCACCGAGTGTAGAACAGAGGGCAGATGCGCAAACTATCGGAATTTCTGTGCATTGTTCATCTCGTTACGCTTCTGTCGCGGTAATATCAGCTGCTGGTCTTTGCTGCTCCCATATATTTCCTGTTCCGGATCAAGCACAGGTGAAATACGTACCAGTGGCGAGGTGTGAATGATCAAATGTGGATATTTCCCCATTTGAAGCTACGGTAAAGAATCTATAATTAAAGTGTTCGTTGCGAACACCCAGTTTCCCAGTATGGCGATCAATTGCCAAAACTCTAAATGGCAGATCAATCGATGTATCGCAAAGCACGCCACGCCACTGGCGCGAGTCCTTGTTTTATGTTCAGGACTGACAGAGTGACTTAGATTTTAGATACATCATCGACTCCTCACAACACTGAAAAAAAATTCTCGGCGTTTTTACCAAGGTCCGTTGGTACCTTTACCATCTTACTTTTTTATACCAGTTATTGGTAATTTTACCAAGACAGACTGGTAAGCTTACCTAAAAACCGGTATTTTTACTGTTTTTGTCAGGTAAGAATACCACTTTTATTGGTCATAAATTCCCGGTAACTTAGCCATTTTATCTCGGTAATTCTACCATAGTCGATAAAAAATATTGGCGTTTTTACCAAGGTCCAGTAAAATTACCGAGAAAGTTCAATAATTTTACCGAGATTTCTCGGTAAAATTACCAATGCCATAAATGTTAATTTTACCAAGAAACAACTGGGATAAATTAAACCCTGAATTCTTGGTAATTTTATCCTTTTCTTGGTAAATACACCGAGATTTTTTTTTAAGTGAATAATACCACTATCCGATCATGTGGAAGCCCATGTTGCCTACATTGAAAGTTGAAGACGAACTGCCGATCTCTGTCACCACTTCACGTTCAGTAAAAAGATATTTTATGTGTGTTTTGAATGTTATTTAGGTTGATACCACTATACTTAAACACGTGGGATCTCGTATTGCATATACTAAAAGTTGAAGGCGAACGTGAACTGACATGGCGTTGAAGTCACCTCTTCTCGTCCAGTAACATTTTTTTAGGCCAAGTCCGAGTATGCGACTAAACGTGCATTTTCATAATGATACCACTATTCGACCACATGGGAGCCCATATTGCCTACAATTAAAGTTGAAGGCGGACTGAAATGTGTTAGAACCGTCTCTCTACGTTCGGTAAAAGGATATTTTGTGTGTTCCGAATACATTTACAGCGACACCGCGACACCACTATTTGACCACGTCGGTGCCCAAGTTGCCTACTTTAACTTGTACGAATTACTATTTATTGTCCCTCAGTACTAATTTTTTCATTTTGCAATTTTTCTTGACATTTCTTTTCAACTATGTTCCCATAAATACACGTTTCTCCTAACAAGTTCATTTTTCCAACCATACGTGAATTTAATGTATTTGGCTTACCAACTTAAAGAAACCATACAAACGTCAGCTTTACTTGATCACTGGAAAAAAAACACATTTGATCTAGAGTCCAGACTCTTGAAAACATTGACAAGAAAAAGGACTCTTGATTCAATCAGATTTAAACTCAAAATCAAAAGGAAATCCGCTCAAATTAAGAGGCTTGGTTCTTGATTTAAGCTTAAATCTGATTGAATCAAGAGTATTTTTCTTGTCGATGTTTTTAAGAGTCTGGACTCTAGATCCTATTTGTTTTTATTTTCCCAGCGATTTTTTTATGAAGGAGGAGGGTGCTGAGGCAAATGTTAGGTAATTATTTTGGGAGTGTCTGGACCAGCGTTATTATCGCGGTACGAGGGTGGGCGGATGCCAAAAAATCGGAACAATAGCGTTACGTATGGACTGCCCCAAACAGCCTCGAAACCCTCTGTGGTGTTCCCTGGAGTATGAAGAACATACCCATGGAACATTTTAATTTAGAATGCTGCTTACTTTTCTGACGTGAAAATAAGACACAAGAAGATAGAAATAAGGTACCGAGAATGGCATTAGGCTGATTCTGGCAAATTCTGTCTAATTGACAACAGCTCGTTTCAGCCTTGTAAGGCAAAGATGCGTTCACTCGTTCGGGTCGGGTCAACGTGTAGACTTGATGAGACCGTCTTTCCGGCAGCGGAACACATTTTAGCATCCGCACTCAAGGCTTTTCTCGGAAGGAGAAGGTGCTCGGGCCCAAACGAGGAAGATCTCTGCAAGAGTTAAAAGCTCTGCGAACCTCGGAATTTCGAAACTCAAAGCGTGGCTCGACGACTAATAAACGCGAGCAAGTTGAATTCAGCGCTCAAAGACATTCTCCTGTCTTCCTTCTTGTGTCACAAACTCCTTAATTTAATCTTCTCGTATGTTAGGGTGATAATGTAACGTGAGGAAGGGCAGAGAAGTCGTCAGTCCTTCCGCGAGGTAGATGTGCAGCGTTAACTGAAATCTGGGATGTCTTCATTCTCCCAGTGGTTCCTGGATATACTCTCTTGAAATGAGAAGAGTAAAATGATCGAGGAGAGGTCGAACAGAATTGCATGCACCGTATTCAGCTATTCCATTACATCTAAAGAAGCAGGTACAAAAAAAAATCCATACCTCTTTTCTCTATTCTTTTCCTTATTATTGTTTCTATTCTACTTCCTCCTCTTTCTCCTCTTTATTATTTTCTTCCACTTATTCTCCTTTTCCTTCTTTTGCTTCTCTCCTACTACTACTACTACTATTACTACTACTATTACTACTACTACCACTACTACTACTACTACTACTACTACTACTACTACTACTACTACTACTACTACTACTACTACTACTACTACTACCACTACTACTACTACTACTACTACTACTACTTCTTCAACTACTCTACTATTACTACTACTATACTACTACAATTACTACTACTACTAGCACTACTACCGTGCCAAGGAAGAATGAACCGGCGAATTTCAGGCGTTGCCAAATTTCCTTTGATAAAACGCGAATTTCCTGGTAAACTTATGAATATTTTCCTTTCAATTTTTCAGATAATTTTGTTCGCAATTTCACCTAAAGATTCTGAAAATTTAAAGGAAAAGTATTCACAACTTTCCTGAAAAATAAACATTTTATTGAGGACAATTTGGCAACTCTCGAATGTTCATATACGGCGTTTTTCGTTAGCCCGGCAGACTACTACTACTACTACTACTACTACTACTACTACTACTACTACTACTACTACTACTACTACTAGCACATATCTCTTTTTCCCTCATTTTGATTCTCCCATGCAGATAGGGACTCCCAGGAATGAGCCTTAAACCGTGGTTCCCATTTGGAAAATGTAGTCCGATAAAGACGAGCCGATTCCGAGCTAAAGGATCCGGATCCTAATGAAGATGCTGCGTGAATGTGTACGGAGAGTAAAAGCTCCGAGGATATCCATGCTATTGTGCGTGATCCCACCTCATAACCGCCAACATTTGCGCACACGGAGAAGGAGAGCGCGAAAAGCTATCTGTTAATAGGAAAGTATTAAATTGCTCCGTCTTGTTTGCTCAGCTCTGTTATTTTGTGTAATTGGTATGTTTTAGGTTCTGCTGCAGCTCGAGAAGACGCGGGGGCACGCGGGGGATGGTTCGGGGAAGCAAGCGCGAGGGACGGGGGGCAGGGGGGGGCAAAGAGCGAAGAAGAAAGGAGGTGGAAATCAATAAACAGTTCTCAGTGGAAGGAAAAAGCGAGAGCTGAAAGCTCGAAAGCTGAAAGCTGCCCCGCACACAAAGGCTCTTGCAAAGGGTGATTTGTTCAGCTTATGTCAATAGACTCTGGGATTAAGCAAACTTCTCGTAGCGAGCTAATAAGCTTACAAGTTCCGCGCAGTGGATATTATTGTTTACAAATATATACTTAATTAATGTATATATTCAAATATTTTAGCGACATCTTTATTGCCTCCGCCCGCTTCTTAAACGCTGCAGCTATATTGAACTACCGCTTTACTCTCGGTGCGATTTGCCCCCCGGCAACTGGAATCTGGGGGGTGTTTCGAGGCTGTGGTGCCTTTTAGAATTTATTACTTTAATTTTGTTTCCTCGCTCTCGCCAACAACCCTTACGACCGCTTAAAGATTGTGTTTGTCGAGGCTCTGACCACCAATTACGGAGTTTCCACCAACGACTTAATCTCGTGATGCTTACAGTCATTTTTAGGTTACTTTGCGGCACCATCAGCTTAATTTTTCGACCGACCACCTCGATCAGAGAGTTTTATCCCCCTGTGGTCAGCTTGAGACCTGCTTTTGGTTTTCACCCGCTGAAACTCTACCACAGTCCTTTATTTAAGCTCTCGCGCGATTTTTCCGAACCAAATCTTTACCTCAAACTCTTGTCTTTCGAGGACAAGGCGCATAAGTGCAGTTTTTGAAAAAAATCGAGATATCAATGATTTCAAGTTAAACTAGCCTTAATGTATATTCTATGAAAAAATTGCTCCCAGATACCAATTTTTAAGCATCAAAAAGTCGGTTTGAACTTTCTTTCAAGGATCCATGTAATTTCGAAACTTCAAACATGTACACTGAAAAAAAATCTCGGTGTATTTACTGAGAAAAAGGTAAAATTACCAAGAATTCAGGGTTCTATTTGATCCCAGTTTTTTCTTGGTAAAATTACCATTTATAGAATTGGTAATTTTACCGAGAAATCTCGGTAAAATTATTGAACTTTCTCGGTAATTTTACTGGACCTTGATAAAAACGCCAATATTTTTTATCGACTGTGGTAGAATTGCCGAGATAAAATGGCAAAGTTACCGGGAATTGATTACCAATAAAAGTGGTATTCTTGCCTGAAAAAACAGTAAAAATACCGGTTTTTAGGTAAGCTTACCAGTCTGTTTTGGTAAAATTACCAATAATTGGTAAAAAAAAGCGAGATGGCAAAGGTACCAACGGACCTTGGTAAAAACGCCGAGAATTTTTTTTCAGTGTATCTCTCGAAACAGCAAAAAGTGCACTTATGCGCCTTCATCGAAAAAAAAAGTGGTGTTAATGCTAATGGTGCACAGCAGTTACCTTAGCAAAGATGTAAAAGTAACTGTTGTGGCGTTTAATTCAGCGTTTTGTGAGTTCTCGTACACTTTTTCACATCTAGAATGATAAATCAGCATCGCTTTTTTCAGTGTTGCCCTCCAAGCCCCTTAGATATAATATTATGCTGCAGCCACATAATAAATGAGAATAAATATATAATAAGTAATATAATAGATCTACGAATATTTGTTTGGCCTCAACGAAGCAGCGTATAGGTAAATATGGCGCTCAGAGTATACGCGGCACGTTTTTGTGTATCATCTTGATCTCAGCTTCAGGATATCGGGAAGGGACGCTGTCGTAAAACAAATTAGTCAGGAGGTAAGCATCGTAAAAGTTTAACGATTCTATAACAAAATAAAACTTAACACTACCCCTCTCTTTAAAAATTCTGGATCGGGATTTTATTTTCGACACGTGTTGCGCGTCAGATAAGAACGATGTTGGTCGTAGACTGCAGATTCAATAAAACTCATGGCATCCTAGGGTATTTTTTCTCCTGTAGAGAAATGTCCTTAGTGACTTCACACTGCGCTATCAGAACTAATAATAAACGGCCCTGGACGAGAATAGGGCGTATTTATACTAAAAGGAACTATGTACATATATAGGGTTTACGTGCAACATAGTTCCTTTTAGCATAAATATGTCTAATATTGTCAGAGGCGTAGCGTGCTTTGCGATTTATCGATTGATCTACCATTTGACCTATAGAAAAGGATCGACAAAACGAATTTCTTAAGGATCGATTTTTTACCACAGCTCCGATGGAATAATATCGATAGTCGATTATTACGCCTCGCCACTGAATATTTTGGTAGCTTTACTGTTCAATTTAAAAGGGATACAGGAAGGCTTTTTATTTTTTTGAGTAAATAAAACGACAGGAAGTTACTGTAGGTACTACAAACTCTGATGTATCCATCACACAAGAAAGCATCGTGGCCGGAATTTGCACAGGTCCACACGGAGAAAAAACGGATGGACCGAGTGCTCCCCAGAAAATTTTAAACCGGAAAGGTCCAAAATTGCCAATATCTTATTTCGATGTCTTCCATGTCAATGTTTGAACATCTGTCGGTCAGAAAGGGTGACGTTTAGTGACCATGCGATCTCAAAGGAGGGGTATCGATAAGGGCCTTTTTTGGCCCCCCCTAGAATTTGGAAATGTATGCGGGTTTTCCAAGTTGACTCGATGTAATTTACGGAAATAATATGATTCGGTCCATAGGCCACTGGATACGTGATAAACGGTTGCCTGAACATACCTCTGCAGGAGTATTTTAGCGAAAATGCTTGTTTTTCTATCCCTCCGAGGCTATTTTGACACCCAGCGCATCGTCCAACTAAAACGAGCTTTTGATATGTTATCAAAGAGGCTTTAGGACACATTTTAACCTTGGTTTAGTTTTAGTTAGAATGCGTTCATAGTGTTAAAAATAAACTGTTTCAAAAGTCAACTTTTAAGAGACATTCGCAAAAATCTTAGGGAAACACGTCTCTCCAACTGAATGCACGCTATGTATATTATCGAGGGCAATTATCAAGCCTTGTTAAACTCTTACTAGGAGATTTTCTTTAATTGTAGCCAAAAAACCCCTAACGGCGCAATTCCGTAAGATTTTTGCGGATGTCAGTTGAAAGTCGACTTTTGAAAAAGTTTTTTGAACTATGAGCGCATCATCTAACTAAAACCAAACCAAAGTTAAAATTGGTCCCAAGCCTCCTTGATAACATATCTAAGGCTCGTTTTAGTTAGACGATGCGCTCGGTGTCGAAAAAGCCTCGGAGGGATAGAAAAACACGCATTTTCGCTAAAATGCGCCGCCTGCAGACGTGCGTTTAGGCAACCGTTTAACACGTATCCAGTGGCCTGTGGATAAAATTAATGATTATTTCCGTAAACTATATTGAATCGACTTGGAAAACCTGCATTTTTCAGATTCTAGGGGGGGGGGGGGCAAAAAGCCCTTATCGATACCCCTCCTTTCATAAAGTCTTTCAAAATTTCACGGGAAAGATCTATATGGATGAAATTTTAGTATTGTGCCGAATTGTACCGTGCCAAGGAAAAACGCCGTACGAGCTCTCAGCCGTTGCCAAATTTCCTTTGACAAATCATGAATATCCGGGTGAATTTGTGAATACTTTTCTTCCAATTTTTCAGAGACTTTCGTTCGTAATTTGATCTGAAGCGTCTGAAAATTTCGATGAAAAATATTCATAACGTTCCTCACAAATGAAGACTTTATCGGAGGAAATTTGGCAACTCTCGAATGTTCACGTTTTTCCTTAGCGCGGCAGTATATGCCTACAAAAGAAAGGTTAGCGGGCTGATCGTTGAAATTGATACGCAAATTGAATGCTCGCTAGACCAATTTAAAAGTTGAAAAAATTTCGGAAATTTTTTCAACTTTTAAATTGGTCTTGTGAGCATTCAAAACTATTTTCATCTTTAGAGATGAAACTAGTTTCATTTTTTTGAGAAAAAGTCACAAATTGGTATTGCTTGGTCTGGCAGTCGGTATCGATGACTGTAGGCTAGTCAGACCGTCTTAAAGTCTTAAAGTTGGAAAATTGAACTGTAATTGCTATAACGAGATACCGATACTCATAGATGCTTGAGAAATTAAAATGCTGTGGTTTTGGTCATCCTTCAGAGTTAAACCCCTGAAATGAAAATGATGAGTCTGGCGTGGCATTTGAATAAAGTGACTTAATAATCGCCTTTCTTTAAACTTTAAAAAATAATCCGACTTACATATAGGTCGCTTTATAGCACTCTCTCGCGCTCTACGACATCTAACCTCCACTGCTCTCTGTCGAACCACAACCCTTAGGGCATTGAGCACCTTAACATTTCTGCTTCAATCGACTTCAATAAAAAAAATCCGACATTCCATCCGGAAATATCCACCGATTTATACTCAGTCTAATTATATTGGAAACATCATCTCGAATCGATATTTCTCGGCCTGGCAGTCAATTTTGGTGATGCAAGACCGTCTTAAAGTTAGAAAAATTGCATTTTCATCGATTACGGGGTACCCTGGCGAGCTAAGGAAAAACGCCGTATGAGCCTTCAGATGTTGCCCAATTTCCCCTGATAAATCGCTGACTTTCAGGAAAATTTTTGAATATTTGAATACCAATTTCTCAGATAATTTTGTTTGTAATTTGATCTATAACGTCTGAAAATTTCAAGGAAAGATATTCACAAATTTTCTCACAAATGAACATTTTATCGAATTAAATTTGGCAACTCTCGAATGTTCATACGGCGTTCTTCCTTTGCACGGCAGTACTGGTGCCAGTAAGGAAAGCTTAGGACCACCAGACTCACCCGAGGTCCATGGCTTACGTAATGTTTGGACGGCCCAGCAATGATTCTCTGCAGTTTCCTTTTTCAAGTATGAGTTTACCCACTGCTAAGTCGAATCCAAATAAATTTCGGATAAAGAAGCAGGTATCAAACGCAGAATTACTGCCTCTCACTAGATGATCAGTCACACTCAGTCAAAAAATGAGGGGAGCACATAGAAAGCGTGCAAAGGGACAGAAAACGGCGGCAATGAAAGAAAAGAAGAGGTGCACGGCGAGAAAGACGAAGACCAAATTAGAGTTACCTAAGCGAACGGATAGCAAAGGAGGAGCAAAGAGATTGAGTCAGGTGAAGGAACTACCCGGGAGGAGTGGGGGCGGCAAAAAGCTACAGAAAAAGCTGCGGGCGGATGAAGAGAGGGAGAAACGGAAGAGGAAGGAAGCGGGAAAGAGCGGCAGGGGAACAGTAATGAACGAGCAACCAAAAGGGGGAACATCCAGGTTCGAGGGGGATCGGCTACGAATTGCCAGTCGTCTGGAGACGCGCTGCGACGAAGGCGCCATCGAGAACCCAGCTGCTGGAGTCGGCATTGCCAAATAGCCGCAATCTCACTCGAAAAAATGTCCGAGATTCGTAGATTTGGCAGTGGTGCCCGACTCGCCGGCCGAGAATCGATACATACGCCCCCACCGGGCGACCGGCGCGGGCTCCCATTGGCTCGTCGCCCGGGCATCATGTCCGCTGCGGCGCCTTGCGACGTCAGCGCCGCGCTTCCCCCCGCGCGCGCCCCCTCCTTCGAGCGAGTGCGCGCATGCGCACGTCGACCGCCAGCTCGTGCCACCGACCAGCTCCGCGGCCAATCAATTTAACGAATTTAATGGACCACTGTGAGAGGTGCAAATTTAAGCGTTATCGTTACACGTTTCCGCTTCGAAATTTCACGAATCTTATGAGGAGTGGAGGATTCGCTCGATACAGTGTTTTGCCTAAACGCTAGTAATCCCTTCTCTAAGAACTTTACTCCATAACTTTGCTGCTGGGTGGCAAATTTTTTTAAATTCTGAATCGTGAAATTTCTCTCCAGATATTTCCGTAAATCTCGGAGATATATGAGAGGTGCAAAAAGCATTATGACACACGTTTCCGCTTCGAAATTTTACGAATCTTACGAGGAGTGGAGGATTCGTTCGATACCATTTTTCGCCTAGATGCTAGTAATCCCTTTTCTAAGAACTTAAGTCCATAACTTGCGCTGCCAGGGTGACAATTTTTTTTTAATTCTAAATTGTGAAATTTCTCTTCAGATATTTCCGTGAATTTCACAGGTTGAGGCATTTTTCAGTAAAGGAGCGCACAGGGCTTACAATGCTGCTATGATTTATTTTTATGGCATATGAAATTCACTCACAGTCCCCTATTATCCGTACAATAAGTGAGAAAAAACTCGGAGCAAAATCATGGAATAATTCATAGTAGAACTATCGGATAAGTTACTTTACAATCAGATAACTACGTTGCACGCAATTATAATAGCATAGCAAGTCTTGTACCTATGCCCTTTTACTAAAAACTGCCTCAATTAACATGAAATTAATATTTAGAATCAGGTGCCAAAGATCAAGGTTTCTTGCATTTAAGTGTGATTTCATACCGAACCCAATTTTCACAATTTTCTAAGTATACATACTGCATCAATACGCGAATTTTTGCAATCGTACACCACCGTGACGTAGCGTGATATCCTATATATCGATTGATCTGCCGTTCAAATCTATGGTGAAGGATCGATGAACAAGGTGTTCGCAACGAACAACTTAATAATCGAGTCTTTACTACAGATTCAAATGGGGAAAATTCGATAATCGATCATTCACGCTTCGCCGCCGTTCTTGGGTTCGGTTTGTTTAAGGGCATAACTACCTCCATTCCCATACTGCTGTGCTAAGGAAGAACAACGTATGAGATTCGAGAGTTGCCAATTTTCCTTTGATAAAATATTTATTTTTGAGGAAATTTGTAAATATTTCTCCTTTAAATTTTCAGACGTTTTAAATCATATTACAAACAAAATTACCTGAGAAATTGGTATTCAAATATTCAAAAATTTCCCGAAAATTAGTGATCTATCCGGGGAAATTTGGCAACGTCTGGAGGCTCATACGGCGTTTTTCCATAGCTTCATGTGGGAAACAGGGCTCAAGTAAAAATTGAAATATGTGCTTACGCCAGGGCCAGATCCTCTGAAGGTCTCAAACGTTTAAAAGACGAATTTAAAGAAGTCTTGATATTGAAGTTTTGGGTTACATGGGGTCCTTAAGTTTTATGATTTGAGGCCCAGCTCCCAGCACCCTTAGTCCCTGAGCGCTAATCCGGCCCTACCTTACGTCGCAGAGGAGTGACAATACATATCACTGGAAAAAAGAAGAATCTTAAAGTTGCCGCCAAGATGTATTTTTTCTGAAATCAAGAATTTTGCTGCTTAATAGAAACTACTTTTTCGCTTAACCCAAGCATTATTTCGCTTGTATCAAGAAAAATTCAGCTTAAATCAACATAGAACAAATTCTTGGCGGCAAATTCAAGAATTATCATGCTTGAGCCAAGCACCTTTTTTTCAGTGATCTGCTGTTACATTTTTTCTACAATTTGTATCTACTTAAATACGTGGAATCCATGTTTACATTATAGTGACTGACCTTTCTTGCTAGAGCATGGCTGAAAACGACGGGAAGCTCCTCTAAAAATGGACGTATTTATGCTAAAAGAGGAATTATGTGCATAGGGATTGCGTGTGACATAGTCCCTTTTAGCATAAATACGTCCAAATGTGAACAGGTGTTTAATTTCGGTCTTTTATGACGCGGCACAGCGGGGGTGGGGGCTGGGGCGGTCTGTAAGAGGGAAGAGAAGAGGGGAACCAAACTGAAATGGAGGGTTCCGGGCATAGATGTCACATTATGATGAAAAAAATTCAGAAGAAAACGAAGCAGTAGACAAAACCAGGGACTCTCGACACCGTACCGCCGCGCTACGGAGAAACACCGAATGAACATTCGAAATTGCCAAATTTCTTTCGATAAATTGTGAACATGTTCCTTTAAATTTTCAGGAACTTTGGGTGTAATGGACCATTATACGCAAGGTACGAAGTTAAGTATTCTGATACATGTTTATTGACCAAAATTCCACGCAGAACTTAACTCCGGCAAAGAAAATTACTGAAAGTAGGTAAGTTGTGAACTAGATAATTAATGTTTCTTGACCGTGAATTTAAACATCCCGCCACCGAAAAAAATAATATGCTGTTTTAGCACCTAGGATGTTAAAAATGTGTCTGGTGATCTGAAGATGCTGCCTTAACTGCCTACAGAGTTAAATTTGCATTCACAGGATGTAAAGTTAACTGCGAGGGCAGTAAGGACAACAACTCCGGATCACCAGACACATTTTTAACATCCTAGGTGCTAAAACAGCATATTATTTTTTTTTCGGTGCGCTCATGAAAACTCATTGGTCTATGTGAGTCAAATCACACACTAAACGTTACCGGGGCAGTCTCAGCGATACCTCAATCTTGACGCTTTGGCTCAGCTGTAGCAAATTTTTTTGCACTTAGAACAATGAAGGGTGCGGGAAAGGAAAGTACAATGCTCAATTGCTCAATTGAGAAGTGTGCCAAAACTGTTGTAGGGCGCGATTTGACTCACGTAGTGTATTGCGTTTCTTATGGCCGGGCAATTTAAATTTTCCGTAAGCAATGTAAAATTAAAACGTTAATATCTTAGTTAGGAATTGATTTCAGTAATTTTTGATGAAAGAATCGTGTTTTACGTGAAATTCTGGTTTAGGAACATGTATCAAAATGCTTAAATTCGTACCTTGTCTAGTGGTCCATTGCGAACAAGATTATCTGAAAAATATAGAGGAAAATTTTCACGAGTTTACGAAGAAATTTGTTTTTTATAAAAGGCAATTTGGCAACGGCTCAAAGTTCTGATGGCGTTTTCCTCTAGCATGATAGCAAAGGTAGTATAAAATCTAGTTCACACCCTTGACATCTTGAAATACCACAGTATATAGGGCGCTTTCTAACTCCAACCTCCCATAAAGTTCATGGGATCATCTGCAGAAATCGTCTTAAAAAAGAAATTTCTCACCTTGAAATTATGTGCAAGTGAAAGAAACAGATCATCCTCACAAATATGTGAAATTCTGCGTTCAATTCTTATAAAAATGTTCACAGAGAAGAACAGTGTTTGCGCGATTTACATTTTCCATTAAAGGGGCCATACCTAATATACAAAGCGCACTTTTTCGGCATTTTTGACACCTCCCCCGCTCTTTTTGAGGAGTGGAAAAAAAAATCAGGTGTTGATTGAGTCAACCATTAACGCTAACGTCACATTTTCTGTACGTACGCTGTAGAAAGTCACTGACTCTGCAGTTGAATTTTTGAATAAATGGTTGTATATAATGTATTGATCATTCATAAATGATAGAAACCTTAGAAAAAGTAGAGTCAACTTCACAATCGTGCGAGGTGCGAGGTGGCGTCAAACATAATTCGCGGCTAGACGAGATTTTTAGATAGTACACGGAGCAAATTTTCGATTAGACGACTATTCGTTTCTCTCGTGAAAGAACATATCTCTATTTCAATTTTGCCAAATTTCCTCTCGCAAATTGCATGTTAACCAGGAGCATCTTTGGCATTCCTTAATGAAAATTTCACAGACTTTTCCTTAAATTTCAAGCAAAAATCCGAAAAATTTTGGTTGAAAACTGCACGGGTACAATTTTGTACTTGGTACTTTATTTTGGCCTTCCTTTTGGTACCTTTTTTTCCCAACATTTCTGTACCTTTTTTTTGCGTTTGTGTCAATTTGTCATTCTTGGAATTGAATTACGTTCCCTCGACTATAGGAAACGACGTATAAATCGTATTCAATAGTGGTTCGATGTATCGTTTGGTTCAAAACAATAGAACATAAACTCAAAAAAAATTTTAGGATATAATATGGAAAAGCTGAAAATGAGAAAATTTCCAACAATTACACTTTTCATTACCAATTGATACTCGAAAGAATTTAAATTCGATCACTAAAAAGACCCGTTTCATTAGATTTCTAAATTGACTTTTGAGACTATGTTTACATATTGAACCCACCGATAGCGATACAATCTCATCTGTTTGATGTATCGACTACGATCTATTGCCACACGGGGGATGTTATCTGGCTTACAGCTTGAAAATTGGAGACGGATAAGAAAAGCACCGGACGAGTCTTAGGATGTTCAAAAATGCCTACTCCTCATCTCTTTATCCTTTTTATTTTTCCTCTGTTGCCCGATCTGGCAACACAGACGCGCCTCGAGTCGGGCAGAGCTCTTATGAGCTTTTATCCGGGCTATAGCAGTGTTTTGTTCCAACTTGGAGTCAAGTACTGCACTAAATCAATAATTTCCTCGCTTCTCTATTATACTCCATATTTGCCCTGCCGCCCCCTCCTCCGCCCCTTACCCCTCCCCCCTGATCGCCCTCCTCCCGTCCGACAAGAGTTATTTATGGAATACGGCATCGCCGAAGCACGTTTTCCGAGCCAGCCTTTCTCCCCCCCCCCGCCCCCACCCCCTCCCCTAGCATACTTTTTCTGCTGCTCTCCGAATTGCGCGAGTAGGATAAAAAGCAGTCAAGGTTTCCGGCGAGGAAGTGTCGAATTAATCGAAAATACATGACAAAAGCAGGAAATGCGGAACAAGGCAATGTTTTCGGAATTATGGCGCCTCACGACACTCTTAACTGTTAAAAGTTAGTAGACAAAGAAACTAACAAGGCGGATAAAGAATGGTGGTCGCATTTCGTACCCTCTGGACGTCACACGGTATCGGGTACATCGGGTACATGGGCTGGCCGAGGCCGGGGGGGCCGACTCAACCTCGGATTGCACGGCATAACCCGTACCCTCCTGACGTCACAACGCTTCAAGATGGCAGCCAAAATCGAAATGCGACCACCATTCTTTATCCGCCTTGAGAAACTAAAAGCCAAGGATCATAATTTTGGATTAGTAGTAAAGCAACTCTGCAAGGAATGTTCAAGTTGATGTATAGAAAAACGTTAATATCCTGGTTAGGAGTTTCTCTTAATCATTCTCGTTGCCCAAATCGTGTTATACATGAACTTTTGATGAAATATCATTCGCATAATTTATTACCGTAAGTTCTCGGACCCCTTTAATTTTCATTTTTTGTCACAGTTTGTTCTATCGTTTTACAAGGCCGATTTCTATGACTTTTGCGGCTATCGACAGGGTATGGTTCCTAAATGAGCCCGCTCTGTTCAGGGTTTGGAAATAGCAGCCTGATTGTTGAAATTGATCAGTGGCGTGCCGTGAATTGCGATATATCGATTGTTATGCCATTTAAACCTATGAAAAAAGATCGATTATCAGGGTGTTCGCAGCGAACACCTTAGTAATCGATTCTTTACCATAGCTTCAAATGGCGAGGTATCGATAATCGATTATTCACGCCACGCCACTGAAATTGATGGACTAAGCTATAGAGAAATAAAACAAAATGGGTATGCCTAGGGGTATCCTATTGGTAGAACCAAGTGGTTGCAATGGACACAGGAGGTAAGTAATGATTCTTTGAAATTTCTACGCAAATTCTGCGATACTTTTATTGCGGCGAACGAAATTGGGAGAACGGTGAAATGAGGAGAACTGGAGATGTAAATTCCCTCAATTTTCATTTTTGTCACAACTTTTTCTAAAGATCCACGGGCCCGAAATCATGAATTTTGCATAATCCTCAGATGAGCCCGCTTTATTTAGATTAATTAACGGCTGATATTATTCAGAGAAAATAATTTGCGAGCGCAAAGTGTTCCATCAGGTGTTGGGCCATGTAGTGGCCAGGAGTCGTGGCCCTCTTGTTTATCATAATTCTAAAATTTTCACGTTGTTCAATGGTGCATGTTTATAAAAAAAATAATTCTTTCTGAGAAGAGCAGAATGGTCACTGGTTCCAAGCAGTGGCGTGGCGTGAACGATCGATTATCGAAAATTCTCCAAATGAAGATGTAGTGAAGAATCGATTATCAAGGTGTTTGCTGCGAATACCTTGTTTATCAATCCTTTTTCATAAGTTTAAATAGCAGATCAATCGATATATCGCAAAGCACGCCACGCCACCGGTTCCAAGGCAGTGGCGTGGCGTGCTTTGCGATGTATCGAATGATCTGCCATTTAAACCTATGGAAAAGGATCGATAAACAGGGTGTTCGCTGCGAACACCTTAATAATCGATTCTTTACCATTGGTTTAAGTTACATATCAATCGATATATCGCAATTCACGCCACGCCACTGTTCCAAGGATGACACGCGGGAGCGAACAATGCAACTAGCCGTCAAATTGGACTTGTTTGGGTTGTGCCGAATGTTTACTCAAAATACGACGGGGATCGTAGCATGAACTGTCTAGCAGTGCCTTGCCGGGTTGTAGACCTCCTCATACGCAACTAAGTAAAAACGCCATATGAGCATTCGAATGTTGCCAAATTTCCTCTCAGAAAATATTTTTTTTTGAGGAAAGTTATGAATATTTTTCCTCGCAATTTTCAGATATACCAGATCGTAGTGCGAAAAAAATTGTATGAAAAATTTGAAGATTATTATTCGAAATTTTCCCAGGAAATTCGGTTTTCCTCGAGGGAAATCTGGCAACGTCTAGGCGTTTTTAGAGCGCACGGCAGTTCACCTGTGCCCACCACCGGCGCGGCAGTCGATGGCTAATGAATTGTAAAAAGAGCCCGCGATCGCGGTTGAAGGGGGGCATTGGGACGCGATGTAGCGTGCAAATTCAATTGAACCCATTAAGTGGTCTCTTTCTCCGTCATAAATGCTCGAGCATCTCTTAACTCCGGCCCGGTACAAAGGCCGGTGAAATATTCGTATTCGTATCCGATCATCCATGGCTCTGCTTTGTTGTGCCTTTTTCGGGCCGTTTTACGCCGTCAGATGTCCCCCGTTTGACTGCTGCCATCGCTTCATGGACCGGTGCTTCCATGGATTAATCCAATTTTCTTTGCGTGAGATTTTTATTGGGTTAGCTGCAGGTTTGACGAAAGCACTGCATGCGTCGGTAGCTGCCAGGAAGATTTGAGGC
This sequence comes from Bemisia tabaci, assembly GCF_918797505.1. Lineage (NCBI taxonomy): Eukaryota > Metazoa > Arthropoda > Insecta > Hemiptera > Aleyrodidae > Bemisia > Bemisia tabaci. Next base: position 6,418,475 of record NC_092793.1, read on the forward strand.
GGCTTCTGCATGGTAAATGAAAGAGGCGAGGATTTGTTTAAACAAAAAAAATTGAGGTTTTGTTGATTATATTTAACAAAACTTGTGTTAACGTAGATTTATTTTTAAAAAATTGACCATACAAACTCAAATTTCCGTAAAATATTTAAAAAGTCACAGCCGTTCTACAAAAAAATTGCGATTTTCCGGCGATATATGGGAGAATCCACACTTGCCAAGTGGGCAAGTGGGCATACTTCAAGGAGCTAATTATTAATTGCAAACGCTACTGCGAAAAAAAGTTTTGGGAAAATTTTATTATCCCTTGAATCACGAGGATAATAATGCACCAAGCTTATGACCATAATGTATTAGAGACCTAAATAATGCCGATTAACGGTGAAATTCTCAATCAATCAGGGTCGAGAATGGATGAATCAACAAAATTTGGAAAAAGGGATTCTCGGGATATGGTTAAGAAGGAATAAAGCGTCCATCTTGCCTGGAAATAAATTCATCGCTACAAGTTGCATCAATTTGGTGTATGAATTCACCTCCGCGGGTCAATTCGAAATTTTCGACTGTTGGAATTCAACAACTTCAAGTGACGTCGTTTCCCCGACAAAAGAACTTAACTTCATTCCAAGGTCTCATAATTGACTCAAACAATTCAATTTTTTACAAGAGTGTACCTGTGTAATATGTCTCTCCAAAATGTTCCTAATTTTCACAAGAAATCAGAAGAAAAATCAGTAAAATTTTCAGTTTGAAATGCTTGGGACTCTGCTGGTGAAATTCAATTCGTGAGAGGAAATTCGGCAACATTGAAATGTAGTCACGTTCTTTCGTAAGGGGTAAGGTTTAGTTACACGATCAAAGTGAGCCATCAAATTGGGCCTCTCATTGGTCGCATTCTGAATGCGACCAATTTGCCCAATTTGATGGCTCAATTTGATCGTGTAACTGAACCTGTACGACGATGAGACCCCCGTAAACGTTGAATTTACAGAGAGGAACAATAATCAATTTTCACATCAGACGTACGAATAAAACTTGTACTATCGTAACATTTTGCCAATCACTTAAATGGAGAATTTTTCAGGTGTCTTAAATTTGATGAATTTTGTGTGTAAGTGGAAACTACCGAGTGAGCTGAACACAAGGATACCATTGGCTCATGAATTGAACAATTATTGGAGAAAATATGACAAAGTGATCTGATCTGCTAAAATACATGTGTTTAAAGGGGAAATGCCGGTAGATGACGTCACTAGGCGGTACATTCTCTCACTTTTAAATCTATTTTTATACTATTTCCCATATCACAAAAAAATTATAAAAAGTACTGTGAAATCAGCTCTTTAGGCACTTTCAGATGAAGCAATAAAAAATATGCATGAAAATTCTCCATTACAGGTTTCTAAAGGAGTGAATTTAATTCTGAAAGAAAAACTCTTCCGTTGATGGTTGCGATGATTCTGGAAAAAAGGTTAAACCGCTCAAGCAGCGAGTAGTCTGGTTCAGTATAACACATCTGAGCACTCGTCTGTTTAAATTTGAGCTCGGGCAAAAGCAGGCCCAACACATCAACGACCACGTCGAATCAATTTTATTCGGGATTAGCCGCTCTCAAACCCGAAGCCGGGCGCCCTTACCTGTGTGTACACAGCGACCATTCATTCAGCCTCGCGTGTTTGCATGTCTATTGTGCGCTCATCCATTGATACTTCATGAGAGAGTAAAAAACTACGCCCTGAAAAATGAGCCTATATCACCGTGCCCAACAATCGTTTTCCCTCTATTGTTTTACCAAAATATATTGATTCGTTTAGTAAGATATTGAAAATTCGATCATTTATGTTTTCTTAAAATTTACCGCAATGAGCACATTCATTCTAAAATCTAATTTTTGTCTCGTGCGCTGACTATTGTGAAACCAGCTTTTATGCAGTTGTATGATATACAGGATTGTCATGTGATAACAGCTCAAAATTGCTCCCGAGACAACTCAATTTGTTGAAATCTCTCGGCGAGCGTTCCTCTGCCCTTAACTTCCTCGAGCCACCGTGACATCTGAGAGGATACCAATATTCGACCACTTGGGAGCTCGTGTTGCCTACCCTGAAAAATGAAGGTAAACCAACGGTGAGATGAAGTTACATCCATGACTTTTTTAAGGTTTTCCCTGACGCCGGAAAGAAGTCCCCGAAAAATGTAAATTTTTCCGTTTGCTAGATTTGGAAATATCTCGAAAACATTAATTAATAATACGCGGTGAAGTGTCCGCTCCACGCCACGCTCGCTGCGAATAATTGTTGACTTTTTCCCTGGGCCAGCGCGACATCTGAGCGGATACCACTATTCGCTCACTTGAAAACTCGTATTGCCTATCCTGAAAGTTGAAGGCAAACGAATTGCGAGTAAAAAATCACCGCTCCACGATCCACGACACGCTTGGTAAATATTCCTGCGTTCCCGTGACATCATAAGGGCGATACCACTATTCGCACACGTGGGAGTTCGTGTTGCCTACCCTAATTACTAAAGGAAAACCAACAGTGAGGTAATGTTGAATCCACGACGTTCCTTAAGGTTAGCCCTGGTGCTAAAAAAAATTCCTGATCATTGTAGATTTTCCCGTTCGCTACATTTCCTGCTCTCTTTCTACTTTTTGACAAAAAATACGTCTCACGGTTGTAGACTTTCGAAAATTAGTCAGAGGGACCTCCGAACTTTGTTTTTTGGGGGGCATTTCATACGCCTCAAGTGGAGCCCGGGTCCTAAGAAGTGTGCGCCATTCAAGCGCCCTCATACCCCCCCCCCCCCAACATCAAGTTTCAAGGTCCGTCAATCTCAATTTTTTGGATACAATATCCTTTGAGAGGCCAACCGCGATTCCCTGTGACATTATTGTGGAGATAATCTCAGGTTTAGTGACAAACTCGATCGTGTTTACATTGTATTATCCGTATCCTCTCCATCCACTTGAGAAATTGAGAGAAGAGAGTTAAGATAGAACTGGATTAAATTTGCACATAATTCAAGGAGGAATCCATCAATGAAGCATCCCTCAAAGATCACAAATGAATCCACGCGGTATAAGTTCACGTGAAGAAGGGGCCATGCAGCTCGTATCAATGACGGATCAGACTTGATCGCGCGGGAACAGCGTTGCCATTTTCACGTGAACTCGCCTGATTACTGTGAGATTATCCCGAAGCCTCGTTCATTCAACCTGCTAAAATTCTTGAAAACGCAGTGTTTGATGACCGTTGCACCTTTTCAACAATCAAATAATGTTAGACTGCGCTGCCTATATTCATAGGAAATAATGAAACCGTCACTTCAATCGATTATGATCTATTTGCATCACGATTCGCGATTACATCGCTGAAATAAGTGGAATCATAGTTTTTCAGAGGAAAGGAAATAACTGCAATTCAATGTTGCAAAAATTTCACTCGCACTTTGTATTTTTACCAGGAACCTGTTTGGAAATATCCAACTGAAATTTTTTTTTCTTCCGAGCATACGAAAAAATTAATGAGGTTTTGAATAGAAAGTGTCCAGTTAGATTCCGGAAAAATTAAATTGTTTAAGTCAGCTTTTCGAGGTCAGACACTAAAAATGAAACAATTTATTGAAAAATTGGAATCCGCATGCAAATTTTTATAGCACCATCTGAAAGTGCTAATAAGAGAGCCGATCTCACGGTATTTTTTATAATTTTTTTTCTCTTATGAGAAATAGTATAATAATACATGTAAAATTGAAAAAAAGCACAGCCTAGTGACGTCATCTGGCGGCATTTTCCATTTAAACACACATTTTTTTAGCAGAGTATATCATTTTGTCATATCTTTTCGAATAAATGTTCAATTCATGAACCAAGGGTACCCTCGTGTTCAGTTCACTCAGTAGCTTCCACTCGAACACGAAATCCATCTTTCAGACACCTGCAAATTCTCTATTAATCAAAAATGTTGAATCCTTACTCAATCTCATGGTCTGTGTTTTCGTCGTCCTACAAATCAACCGTGATTAACGGCAACGTCGCAAGAGAAGAAGACGGTCGCGGTGGAAAGCATCAATGGAAACGGTAGCGCATCGATGATCGATGCAAATCCGCTGATGAATGGTGCGGTGATCGAGATTTACACCGCGCCCGGGGCCACGACAGGCTCCTCTCTGCGCGTCAGGCTGTCTGTTTCGCTGGCTGTCCCTTTGTAGCGATTATAATGAACCCAACAAATAAATATCTGTAACAGTTCCATTGTGTCGCGTTTGATCGGCGATTGTTCGATCCCGTGCGGTATAGCTCACGCTTGCACAGCTCGCACAGCGTTGTCAGTTTTTCTCAGAGCTTTTCGCCCCTTCTTGTCTCTCTTTCCCCCTCCCAGGTTGGCAAATTCCATGAAAAATAAGATCTTGAAATTTCATGTGAAATATTTCATGGAACGGAGACTTTGCAGGTGTCTGAAATTTCATGAATTCCGTGTTTAAGTGGACGCTACCAAGTGAACTGAACACGAGGATACCCTTGGTTCATAAATTGAACAATTATTGGAGAAGATGTGACAAAATCACCTAATCTGCTAAAATGCATGTGTTTAAATGGGAAATGCCGCCATATGACGTCACTAGGCGATGCATTTTCTCACTTTTGAATATATTTTTATACTATTTCCCGCTGCAGAAAAAAATCATAAAAAATACTGCAAAATACATTTACTTACTGATAATTGGACGTATTTCTGCCAAACGGAACTGTGTGCGTTATGACATGAGCCGTGTTATGCATATATCTTTATGGGTCTCAGGGCTCCTGTCTCAATACAGATAGTTGTGTTTGGCAGAAATACGTCCAATTGAAAAAAATCCCAGTGGACCACCAGACGAAGTTCGAATTTAAGCATTATGATAAAGCATTATGAGGCGCTGGGTGCAAGAAGGTCATTTCTTGGTTGCGGTGTGGTGTCGGTGCAGTGCAGGATTTTCGGTAACTTTTCATGAACTATAATGAAAGTAAACTCATGAAATTCTTTAAAACTTTCACAAAATTTTCTTAGTGATTTGCAATGCTAAAAACTAAAAATTTTAGAAAATTTACGCAATAGTTTCCTCTCAAAAGAATAAAGTAGCGGTGGAGATTCTGAAACACCATTACCAAAAAACGTCCTTTTTTCACCCAACGCCTCCAATATTTTTCAACAAAATTTCACGTACAACACAATTTGTACAACAAAAATTATTGGAAGTAACACCTAGTCATAAATTAGTGACGTTTTCCGATGCACACTTTCATACTTGCCGCTCATAAAAAAAAGGAACAGACGATGAGTAAGTTTTTTTTTAGTCTGAAGTAGTGCGAAAAGCACTCTTATCATTGTTATCGATAATGTCATACGGCATTATGCACCCCATATCAACACTTTAATTAAGAATTTAGTTGAAACAAACTGAGCGATGTTAAAATATTAAAAGTTAATCAGGTTAGGTCTGGTCTGTAGCTCCCGAACACTCATAAATGGCAACGTGCAGTACACACTGCCCGCAAATCTGGATTAAGAGCCGGTCTCAGGTCTGAGCCGTTTTGGGTGCATTGTTACTTCTGTTGTACTTGACAGAATATCCCGATTGAGCGGTTATTTGACCTATTCCATGCCAAATGGAACTATGTGCATAAAGACATGAGCCCTGAGACCCATAAGAACATATGCATAACAGGGCTCACGTTATAATGCACATAGTTCCGTTTGGCAGAAATACGTCCTATTATCTCCGGACAAAACTCTGATATATTCATTCAGATCTAGGCTCATCACCCCCCTTCCTTAGTAAAAAACGCGATGTTCGTGTGCTCTAAAGAAGTCTCTCATGAAAATACATCGAGGTCCACTGCGGAGAAAGTACGTACAAAACCATCGAAAAAGTGCTGAGGATTTCACCTAAGACTTAATCATTCACACAGTGCACTAAGACTTAATCATTCACACAAATGCAAGGAGTCATACAACATTTCTGTTTTTACGTGCATCAAAATTATATAACACTTGAGGCGGACTGGCATCGACAAAGTCAATTATGATTTGGACTACATTTTGCAATAAATTTAGAGCTACACTATCTGGCTCAGTTTAGAAACGGCGTATGTACCATGAGTTTCCCTGTACAAATGAGTGATTTTACAAATGGACCAGAAATTTTAGTTCCTAATTATTGCAAAATGTCGTTCATTTGAGGACTCTTCTAGGAGGGGTCAGCGGGTCTGAGGGATTTTCTTCCAGAGGCAGAGATGGGTCCATGGGTCCTTCGCCGGAAAATTTCTGAATTGCAGGTACGCCGGCCTAGAACTCAATTTTGGTTGCTTCCGTGGTAAATTATCACATTTTCCTCCCATTAATTTTGGGGCTCTAAGGAGAGGAAATATCGTTACCATCCTCGGAAAAGCCTATCATAAAAGAGAGAGAAGTTTTATTTTCTCCGTAAAAAAATAAAAAAAAATCGTAAAAAGTGGTATTCTCTAGAGACCCATGATGACCCATGATTTCGAGGAATCAAGTAAAATCATCAGAGGTCGGAAGTGAGAGGCTGAGAGGACAAAAGTGTGAAGGCAGAGTGAATAGGAGGGCAAGTCCGATTAAAAAGTTTCATGGTGATCACTGATCGTTCCTCATCTCAACTGACTTGGCAAATGGCATTCATTAAAATTCACCTCTCACCTTTGATTGCGATTCGTCGATTATCTCCTTGGCACTTAGTTACCCGCGGTCGTGAAAAATCCGTTCCAATTCCTTCCGCTTCGTCACTGCGTTAGTCTCTCCCGACCTTAATTTTAATTGAATCCCATCTTGCAGAAAGGGCACTGTTGCAAGGGGATTAATTTTTCCGGAGAAACGTATAACTGATCAAAATTAAGCTTGCCGAGTTCCCTTTTCTTCTGGTGCTATAGTATGTATCGATCACACTAACATTTCCCCCCAAAAAATTCCTCATTCGCTTTGATAAAGTTAGCATTTGAACGTGAAGCCCAATCCACACTATCAAACTTATCATTCGACATAATTGAAAGAAAAGTTGGATGGACGGTTGGACGCAAAACAATTTCATTCAATTACTCTCTCATCCAATTGGATGGAAAGTTGAGCGGTTGGATGAAAAGTTGAATGTGACGTCACATCCAAGTTTCCGTTCAATTTTTTTTTTTTTTTTTTTTTTATCAAATTGTTGATTTCTCAAGTCAGTAGCACACTATTCAATTTTTCATTCCCTAAGATGTATTCTAGAGTTGAATGGAAAGTTTGATAATGTGAATTGGGCTTTAGGAAATAATACCCTTTCTACGTATACGATGTTTTGAGAGGGACAACTTCACATAGAGTAATAAATTTCAGCTATTCGAAACAGGTCTAGTCTTCTATTTTTAAATCATCATAAATGTCACCGATGCATACATATTTGAAATGAACCTTTTTTACTTTTATGAATATTATTGGTTTACCATGGATAGGAAGTTAAAAAATAAAAATAAATAAAAATGCAAATAAATAAAAAAACAGTAGTAACACGCTTCAACAAAACCAAAGATTCTGATACCATTATTCCAACTCTTAAAAGCGCATATTGCCTAAGGAAAATTGATCGCGAGAACCCAAGTAGCAGTGATCGCGGTAAGTTGCAATTTCATCGGAGAAGTATCGCGATTTTATCGACGTCAATTTATTGCAATATCATCCGATAAAAATTGCGAGAAATTGCGATTTCATCACATAATTTAGCGATAAAATTGCGATTTTATCGTCGGCGACTCATCATAATATCATCAAACAAAAAATCCCAACAAATTGAGATAAAATTCTGATTTTATCGACCACGATTTCATATAGATAAAATCGCAAAAAGATCGAGAATAACCGCTCAGATGATGATCCTAGCAATTTTATCGCCAAAAAAATCGTTAAAAAATCACAACCTAATGTCGAAATATTTAGATTTTTCCGTTGAAAATTGCACTTAGGCGGCCGGGGAGGGGGGGGGGTTCCCCTCCTCCCCTCTAGCTCTAATTTCTTATTCCTCCCTCCGTGTATCTGCTCTCTGTATTTCGATTGTGCCCTCTTCAATTGGGAGGCCTTTAAAATAATTAAGCACACCGCGTAATTCCCTAGAGGGAGGCGATCGTTTGTTGGTTTGTCTGTCGCGAGACTGCGCTGATCCCTGAACGGGCGTCTTGTTCTCACCACCCGTCCGTTGCGCCTCCCGCCTCCTCCCTCTCGTACATCCCTTGATGCTCCTCACCGGAGCACGTGTTTTATCAGTACATCCCTTTCAATTATGCATGCCGCTCCCGCTAATGGTCCTGTGGTCGCTCTCATAAATTTTGCAATGTAGTTCAATGTTTTCAATGTCATTGTGCAGTTTGAGTTCTGTGAACCCAACCTGCAGCTCTGTGCACTGAAGCGATCGGTTTGATCTACTGGAGACTCAGCAGGTTGATTATTGAAATTGATAGACAAAGTTATACACAAAGAGGAGTATGGAGCGATCCTATTGGTTGAAATGGGTGACTAAGGGAGAAAATGATGGACTAAGTGGACCGAGTTTATCAGAGAGGAGCCAACCCACATTTTCGGAAAAATTGAGTTAAGAATGTTTTTGAGTTCCAATAGTCGCTTATTTTCTCCTGCCAAAATCTGAAAGTTGAAAAAAAAATAAATAGTTTGTGAAAAGAGGGGTTAAATTTTATTTTATACATCGAGCCTTACGTAGGGATAAAACTTCAAACTTATTTTTCTCAGTTTTAACTTAATGTGGGTTGGTTGAGTTGGTTCCTCTCCGATGAACTCGGTCCAACCATAAGGTTTCTCGTGGGTTGCCATTATTTAGTCTATACCTACCTCCTCTCTCCATTGCACCCACCAGCTTCCGCCAAAAAGATTTCTTCATATTCCTCGTGTCTTTTTTGTCCATATAACTTTGTCTATCAATTTCAATAATCGGCCCGCTAGAGCGATCCTACAGATTGAAGCAGGTGGTTGTTATAGACTAACGGTGAAAATGATGGACTAACCATAGGTTTTCTCGTGGTTTGCCGCTTGTTTGTCTATTGTTATTGTTTACCTTCTTTGTCCGTTGCAACCACCCGCTACCACAAATAGGATCGCTTCATTGCCCATCTGTCTTCTTCGTGTATCACTATGTCTATGAATTTCAATAATCAGCCCGTAGTTTTATGAACTAAAGAAAGCGTTAAGTGAACTGTTCCATTCGTGTAGCCAAAGTTTTTTTCTCCGTGAAGAACGTGAGCGGAGGGTGTGGTGTCCTCCATAGGAATAATATTGAAAATTAGATAACTCTAATAATGAATGAAATGCGGCTGTGCCAATATACTGAAAGGAATTTGTGAAAACAATCCAAGTCAGGCCACCATCATTTACCTGCTTGTTAGTTCTCGTTAACGACTGTACTACACGGAGTAAAAAACTTCGTGCGTCGAACCCGAAGTTGAAGTCATATGGATCTCTGAAGTTTTCGGATCACTTATCTAAAAACTTGAGGTCCAGCTGCCGACGTGCGGGTCAGGCATCTGAAGTACTTCGATACATACCGAAGGCTTCGGGTCACACATCTGAAGTACTCCGGAACATACCGAAGTGCCTCGATGTCTGACCCGAACTTCGGCAGCTGGACCTCAAGCTTTCGGATGCGTGATCAGAAAACTTCAGAGATCCGTATGACCTCAACTTCAGGTCCCATGAACGAAGTTTTATTCTCCGTGTAGAGTGCCAACTCAATTTTGAATGCGCCTCCGCCAATGCAAGAAGGCAACAATACTCTACCCACAAGAAGGGGAGCGAGAAAGTAAAAATGACACAAACTTGGTAGCAGTTTCTGTGATTTTCCTCAGAATGGATCAAGAGTTGTAGTTGCATAGTTTTCGGTTGGAAATTTCCCATTTTTCCTTTTTATGTATCACAGGTTGGCACCATTAATCACACCGAATTGCAAAAATGCGGCAGAGTTCTGACCTTGAGGATGACAACAGTAAATCAATTCCTGTTTTTGTGTCAAAAGTCTGGAGCAAGTCTGCACATCTGTCTATAGATCCTACACGAAATGCTTTATGAATAAGTATCGCTGGTGATACTCATGTCGTCACTAATTACCATTATTTAACTACGATTTTTTGCGAGGAAAAGGCCCTAAAAAAAGAGGTAAGTCTTTAAGAAAATCTGTTTTTGTGCAATTATTAGTTAAAAATCGTAATTCGAATTTTTCACGGGAAAAAACTCTACGTCCTGCAAACAACATATAGAATAATTGGACTACATTTTACAATTTGGAACTATAAATTCTAGCCCGGTTTAAAAACAACGTATGTGCCATTAGTTTCCCTATGCACATAAGTGTTTTTTCTAATGAGCCAGGATTTATGGTTCCAAATTGCAAAATGCAGTCCAATTCATTGTCACGTCAATCTAGAGACAAGATTTCCGTTTAATCAAAAATGTTCATAGATTAATTTGACCGTCTTGACATTCGAACACAGGTTAAATAGCTGATTTAGCTGTTCTCTAAGACTTTGGTTTCTTGCATTTCCTTTTTTAAGCAGTCACGAATTCACTTTGGTTTGAAATTACTTTCTGAGCGAAAATTGGTTCGATTAAAAAAAAATTGACCCCTGTCTCTGTCATATTATTTTTGCATTTCAGGTCCTCTAAACGCAAAGGTTAAATTTAAAATTACAAAACAACCATGTTTGATTAAATTAAAATAAACTCTATCCTTCTTACTTCAATCACAAATTAATCCATCGGGCGTCCCTGGAGTGGAAAATATTTGCATCTTCGATTCCGAAGATGTAAGTTTTCGCTCACAATGGTGTATCTCAATTTTCACGTGAGCCGTGCTGCCCATATAATCCCTGCTTTTCAGAGCTCAAGTGGAAACAGAGATACGCCCTTACACCAGAGGAACGACGTCATGTCACCATCTTTTCGACGAAAAAACTGATCAACTGAATTTCTTGAAATAATTTTCGCACATCCAAAACCAATTTCACTGGGGGTATTAGAAATAATTTACTTTTTGAAAAATGGAGTAAAATTTGAGATTTTCAAGAAGGTTGCAATTAAAATACATATTTTTCAACATCAACCGTGGGCATGATCTTTTGGTGTCTAAAATGGACCGTGTTAAGCAGAGAGGAACCAAGTCACTTTGGCAATTCGATTTTTTACACGGAAACGGTTGTGTGGATTTTTTTCCAAATATCATTTAATTTTCTGTACAGCACGAGACAAATTCCTTAACATTTTCGAAGCAGGAATCCGCACAAAAATCTCTCTCACAAAATCTCTTGTACAAAATTGAATTGCCACGTTAAATTTGGCGAAAGCCAATGTAGCTTGGTTCCTTTCTGTTTAACGCAGTCCATTTTAGACTCCGAAAGATCAAACCCACGGATGAAGTCGAAAAATCCGTATCTTCATTGCAACGTTCTCGAAAATCTCCGATTTTACTTCATGTATCAAAAAGTTAATTACTTTCAATATCCTCAATTTAATTTTAGGTTAAATTTGGTAAGAGCCGATGTGGCTTGGTTCCTTTCTGCTTAACGCAGTCCAAATGCCAAACATTATCGAGACTGATCGAGGAATTGAAAGGAAAGAGGAGCGTCGCGGTGGCGGTGGTAGTGAACTCAGGCGGCCCGGCACGAGGGCGCGACGCGACGGCCCGCAAGGGCTCCAAGACGATTTTTGATGAAAATGTGATGAGTGGTTTATACAAAGTGATGCATGTAACTTCCACAACTCCCCACTTCCAAGCCGTATTTACTCACGGGATCACGGGACACCCCCGAGCCGGTGCGGGGAGAAAAGCTCTCGGGCCCTCCCCACCCCCTGTCGCCACCCTCGGCCGTATTGTAAAAGGAGGGACTACAACCTCTACGTCCTAGAACCTCGCCGGCGGCGGCGGCGGGCCGGTGCTCAGGGAGGCGGAGGGTGGGCGCCACCCGTCAATGTTTATTGCGCGCCCCGAGGGATTTTTCCAACTCTTCATTTCCCCTGCATCAAAATTTATTTCACCCCACCCTCCCCCTCGACACACGTCTTTGTGCGCTTGTTATTCCCCGGAATCCGACCAATTAATGTCGCTTTATTAAATATTTAGCAGGCGCGGTCGTAATTAATAGTATTGCTCACTCTTCGGGGAGATCCACTCTTCCGGGCCGGGTTCAAACACTTCAGATGATAGTAAGTTTAAACGATTTTACCAAAAGAAAGAAGGAGAGAATTAAAACATGGGTGAACAAGGCTGAAACATTAAGGCAGGACGTTTCGAGCTGTTACCAGCTCATTTTCAGCTGCAAAAAACACAAAAAACGAGTAAAAAATTGAGTGGCGACCTAACACCCAGCCGTTATCAATTCCAGTGGTTACGTGATAACGGTTGGGTGTCAGGTCGTCACTCAATTTTTTACTCGTTTGTTGTGTTTTTTGCAGCTGAAAATGAGCTGGTAACAGCTCGAAACGTCCTGACTTTTAATGTTTTTAATTTTTTAGCCTTATTTACCCATGTTTTAATTCTCTCCTTCTTTATTCGTATATTCGGGCTATGTTTTTGTGTTTTACCAGAAGCATGGTTACTTCTAGCGGTAGTCTAGACTTGATTTTACACTGAAAAAAACACTCCGGCCGAGGAAGCCGTACTTACGGGCTATATAGAGATACCGTCCGTGTTCCGGGCTCAGAGGCCAAAAGTTCCGGGCGTAGCACCCGGAGCACTTCGACTGCTCCGGGTGCTACGCCCGGAACTTTTGGCCTCTGAGCCCGGAACACGGACGGTATCTCTATATAGCCCGTAAGTACGGCTTCCACGGCCGGAGTGTTTTTTTCAGTGTAGACACAGTGATTCTATGTGGTAAAGATAACTAGACAAGGTGGTAAAATAGTGCCGGGTCTACACTATTGGGGGAAGAAGGCAAGGCTAAAAAGTTCAAAAATTTCAATCAGGGTTAAAAATTTTGAGCTCTAATGAGTATCATTACAAGACTCAGAGGGAGAGTGTACAGCTGGGGCAGCATGCATTATGGACACTCTCCTCCCTCAGTCTTGTACAGGTAGTCATTAAAGCTGAAATTGTTTACTCAAATCCAAATTTTTGAGCTTTTTGGCCTTTTCTCCCCGCAAAATAGTGTGGACTCAGCACTGTTTTACCTCTTTGTTACTTCCATTTCGGGTCACGTTTCTTGATGTGTTTTTCTCCCGATAGCAGACATCTGGTAGCATTCAGGAGTACCATACTTTTGGTACAGTCACGGTCTTTGCGACCATGAAATCTGTTGGTGGTTAGAATACTAATATGATTGCCACTTAAACCAGACTTTTTTTCTTGGGGTGTGGTGAATGGGTTCTTAAACGGTTTAACTATCCTTAAATATTATGTACGACTAGCTGAAATTTAAATCCGAAAATTTTTCAGGATAATGTGTGCGCCGAATGTAACCGATTCTCTTTTTAGGAAGGCAGACGTCACGATTTTGTATTTTTTAGGAAATACAAAAACATCACTTCGGCCTTCTTATCTAAAATAAGGAAAGAAAGCATATCGACGGCGAGAATCCCGAACCACGTATCTATGTTTGTGACAATGCAGGCTTCCTGTTATACTTTATTTTTTAAATGGAAAAAGTTACTCGATATTAATTACCAGAAACTTTCGTGAGTTTTCCTCTCGGTGCGAAGAAAATTCTATAGAAACTTAAAGGAAGGGTGTTGATTTATTCTTCCTAAAAAAAGGTGACAGGAGAGCGGGGATCTCAAAACACCATAAAAGAGATACGTGGTTTTGTAGTTTTACCATCGGTATGATACTCTCTTCAAAAAAATAAAATAGAAGCGGAAAATTTGAAATATCGCAATGGAGATACAAGGTTTCGCATTTTGGGTATCAATGTGGGATCTCCCCAATGTAAGGACCTGATTAAGGAACCAAAGGCGTGGCGTAAATTGCGATGTATCGATTATTATGCTATTTAAACCTACACATGTCTTTACGTAAAGATAGTGCCCAACATGCCGTTGCATATTTGTTTCGAAGTCTTGAAATCCAAATAAAAGAAGATTACACATCAACGGTTAGGTTTGGTTAGGTCACGCAACTATTCGAGCACGGACGTAGCCATGTTGCATATCCGATCGATTGAAGGCGAACCATTTACGTCTCACCGCTTAGGTTTGATTAGGTCATGCAACTATTCGAGCATGGACGTAGCCATTTTGCGTATCCGATCAATTGAAGGCGAACAATTTACGTCTCACCGCTTAGGTTTGGTTAGGTCACGCAACTATTCGAGCATGGACGTAGCCATTTTGCATATCCGATCAATTGAAGGCGAACCATTTACGTCTCACCGCTTATTGCGCAACTAAAAGCGCGATAGTGATTCCTATAATTTTTGTTCTCTACGTTCTTTTAATCTGATGATTAAGGCACCTTTGGAACTTCCATTACATGGGGCCTAATACTATATGATGAGAAATTTATTGTTCTTGTGCCCACCATCGGAGGAAAACTTCTCATACATTTTCGAACACGTTTGAGAAAATCGAAGTATCGTGAAAGGTGTCAAAATCAAACGTAGACACGTTTAAAAAGGCAATCTATCTAGGAATTCAAAACTCATGAGGAGGTTTAACAATAAAAGTACGGTGTTGCGGACTAGCGGCGCCCACCAGTGGTGAGGCGTGAATGAACGACAATCGATATTTCTCACTTCGAAGCTAAGTTAAAGAATCGATTATTAAGGTGTTCGCTGCAAACACCCTGTTTATCGATCCTTTCCTATAGGGTTGAAGGGCAAAACAATCGATATATCGCAAAGCACGCCACGCCACTGTAAGGAACGACTACGAATACGGCCCTAAATCCCAGAGAATCAGATGAAAAAGTACCTCCCTTTTGCAATTTGTTGGATTGTGCTTGTTGAATTGACTGCGCTTATCCCGTAATTTTGAGCACCTCACGTTCCGATCGAAACGCAGGGTATTCCGCAGCAGCCCCCTCGACGGTCCCTCCGAGCCGGGGAGTCAGGGCGAATTAATATTGCAAAAATTCTGTCCTCTCTCACAATTCCACGATTGCTCACAGCCCAACATCCACGGGATCGCCTTACGACCCGCTCCAAATCCCTGCAACTTCTGACTGTTTGCTTTTCCGCCTGGTGGCGCCCTGCGCAACATCAAGGGATGCGCCTACGTTCGTGCCCTCGATGAGGGAGACGAGATTCAACCAGGGTTGCGCCATCGAGCCCAAAAATCCCTTCCTCCAATGACGGACGAGCGAATTTTTTCGTGTTCGAAGGCAACTTCGGATTCAATTTGAGTTGCCGAGCTTCGTTCATGCTTGCTGCCCCAAGCGATTCCCCACCCCCGCCCGACGCTATATGGTCTTTTCATTATTATTATCGTCGTTAATTTTCTGTTTCCAATCGTTCACCCCCTCTTCCTCTCCTCTCCTTCTTAACGGGTGGGAAAGTGATTGGTGCGGGACAACTATTGCTTTATTACTGACATGCTCATGAAGGGCACGGTGGCACAATAAATAGGGAAGGTTTTTCTCTAGTTTCAACGCAATTTAAGGCCAAAAGTTGGCTCATACCGGTGAAAATTGAAAAATCATGACGCTGATTAAAAAATTAACTCTCAGCTAAAGACTCTGAATGAGCATTAACGGAAAGTTAATTGCGAGAAGTTTTGGCGTGTGCGATAAAATTACATAGGTAGACCTACATTTTGTAGTAACAGCAAACTACCCTTCTGTGGCCCACTTTAATACTGCCGTGCTAAGGAAAAAAGCCGTATGAGCCTTCAGACGTTGTCAAGTTTCTTCCAATAAAAGCCGAATTTACCGGGAAAATTGTGAATATTATTTTTCAAAATTTTCAGACAATTTTGTACGCCTTTTAATCTAAAATATCTGAACATTTCAAGGAAAAAATGCATGAATGTTGTCGAAAATTTATGTACTATCAAGGGGAATTTGGCAACTCTCGAATGTACATACGGCGTTCTTCCTTAGCACGGCAGAATACAAAAAATATTTTGATTTTCTGGTTTCAAATTTCTTCTTTGGGAGAGGAATGACAAATTCTTCAACCCCCAATATATGCCCCGAAATAACGAACCAGATGACGTCATATTTTTTCAAAGTACAAATTCATGGTTGTATCATAAGCATGTTAGCAAATTCGGCATTTTTAGGAACTCTTTCGAATGGGCGGTGGCGGGGAGGATGCTCGCCATTCCACTCTAAAATATGTAATCCAAGAGGCCTTTACAGTATACACCCTCCCAAATTTTCGACGTATTGTCTTTCAACGTCTTTTCTGACAGTATCTTCTCCGTTTTCATTTTCTAATGACCATACCGCAGCACAGCTATTTGGTCATAATGTCGAATAAGAAGTCATTCAACACTTTAAAAGCTGACGCAATACATCCTTACCCGCTTCCTTTTAGATGTTTCTGCTGACCTCCTCTGGATCACCCCTGACCTCAGTGGCGTGGCGTGCTTTGCGATATACCGATTGGTATGCCATTTAAACCTATGGAAAAGGATCGATAGAGGGGGTGTTCGCAGCGAACACCTTAATAATCGATTCTTCACCATAGCTTCGAATGGAGATATATCGATGATCGATCATTCACGCCACGCCACTGCTTGACGTGATATTACCGGGAGATCTGAGGTAAGGATCGCCTTAATTCAAATCTAGTGTATTGGGCTATTACACTGCCGTCCTAAGGAAGATCGCCGTATGAGCATTCGAATACTATCAAATTTTCTTGCAGAAAATATTTTTTTCAAAAAAAGTTACGAATGGTTTTCCTTGAAATTTTCAAATATTTCAGATTCAATTACGAACGAAATTCTCTGAGAAATCGGAAGAAAAATTTATGCAACTTTTCCCGAAAATTCGTGATTTATCAAGGGAAATTTGGCAACGCCTGAATGCTCATGCGGCGTTCTTCCTTAGCATGGCAGTATAATACGACTAAGATCTTGGATCGCCGGAACAGTGGCGTGGCGTGCTATGCGATATATCGATTGAACTGCCATTTAAAACTATGGAAAACGATCGATAGACAGGGTGTTCGCAGCAAACACCTTAAAAATCGATCTTTTACCACAGATTCAAATAGGGAAATATCGATAATCGATCATTCACGATCGCCAGAGCAGTGGCGTGGGCTTGAGTATCCTTGCTCGAAGCGAGGGGAGGGGGAAGGTTCCCGGGGAGTTTATTGGAATATAGAAATGAGAATAATAGGGAAGTGGTGCTCAAGTGGTTGCACTGTGGCTCAGTTGGCCACGTGGCCGCAATCTCCGCTCAAGAGCGCCCTTTCGCTCTTTCGCCCTTCCGCATGTCCGTGTCCCTGTTTCAGCCTCAGACCTCCCTCGGATCACCGCCAACGCGCCTATTCATCATTCACATAAAAAAAAAAAACTTTAAAAAAAATAAAAAAAATGCTGAATATATATTATAGGCGGTGAGCTTGAAATGAATTATCAGCTTCGTGCAATGTCAGTGATGTAGGTCATACGTGATTTTATTTGCACGAATTTACAATAAAAAAAGTACGTTTATACATTAAGAGTTTTGGAAAAAGACTTGGAGCAAAAGATAAAGAATTTTTGGGTAAAAGGCTTCCAGATGCTTCAAGTCCTCAATGGAACTTAGTGATCCTTATAAGGATTAATTTTCGCTTCCCGGCGTGGAAATAGTACTGATTTTTTAAGTGCATGCGGTTCGGAAGTACCGAAAAAGTGCGGAAACTCCGCAAGAAGGCCTAGAATTTTTTCTTTCATACGACATGTGTTTTTTAATAAAGCTTAGAGAGTAATGCTATCTCCCGCGCCTTAACTCTTAGAGTAGTATTTGCCTGCAATGTCGCCATTGTGCAGCTAGTTAATATTCAAGCCACCAATAAAATATTGTGTCTACGCCATTCCTGTCGTAATTTGAGCGGGAATTTGAATTTTTCGAATTCCGTCAAATGAAGGTACTGAAAAAGTCCTGAATTTATCTGTTGAGGAGATACTGAATCTCTTGGGAGTGTGCAGAAAAAGCACCGTGAGAGTACTAACTTTGGGCCAGGCTGTAGACACCCTGGCTTTCCAGCTGCATGCGTCTTTGTCCTCTTCGAATTGACCACATTTTGCAATTTAGAACTACAAATTCTGACTTAGTTTGGATACGACGTACTAACCAATAGTCCCCCTATGCTATAAATAAGTGTTCTTACAAACGAGCCATTCGATGTAGTTTCTAATCGCAAAATTCAGTCCGATTTCGCATATCCCTAACAGGCTAGTCTAAAACTATTGCCTCCTCCAAAACTCGTCATTTATCAAAAGACTTTTTTTCTCCCCCTTTTCCAATTTTTTCTTGTTTCAAAGCGAATCTTTAGCGTAAGTTCCGAACAAACCACTACGCCTTACTGCTAAAATCTGGCTCCAAAATCAGTGATATTTATAAATTTTGGAGGTGGGCGAACGGTGCAAGTGGAGACTGAAGAGCAGTGACAAAGTGAGCGAGCGGGAGCGGGTGCGGCGCTGCTGTCAGTCGGAATCAGGACCGGGAATCGAGGCTAAGTGGCCACTCTACGGCGAGTGGTCCCGACAATATCCCCCCGGACGATGTTTGGAAAAATAATCACAACCCACTACAATAGCGCAAACTCGCCACCCTGGAGCACTCATATCTCATACTTACTGTCAATAAAACGCTATCCGCGGATGTGATGATCCGCTCAGGCAGTTCCGCAATCAAGTTCCCAGCAAATTTGAGAAAGTTTCACTGAAAAACAAACTCCGGCCGTAGGAGCCGCAATTACGGCTATGTAGACATACCGTCCGTTCCGGGCTCAAACGCCGAAAATTCCGGCTGCTAATCGAAGCTACGGCTCCAGCAGCCGGAATTTTCGGCGTTTGAGCCCGGAACGGACGGTATGTATATATAGCCCGTAATTGCGGCTCCCACGGCCGGAGTTTTATTTTCAGTGTTGGTCAAATAGATTTTAAAAAGAACACACCGGCAAGACGCACCAGTCAAATGAACATAAGTTGGTTCATTGCACTGAAAAAAAAGTTACGGGCTATTCCGGCTATATAGACATTCCGTCCGTATTGGGCTCAGAGGCATAAAGTTCCGGGTGCTTCAGCCGTATCTTTGTTTCCTCTGGATGCCATGCCCGGAACTTTCGGCCTCTGAGCCCGGAACGCGGACGGTATGTCTATACAACCCTTTAGTACGGCTTCCACGGCCGGGGGTTTTTTTCAGTGTGTAAGGTCAGCCCTGAGTTGACACGTACTTTTTCACTGCAGAGGGAAAATCTCATGTAGAGTAAATTTACCTCTTAAGTTGGTTGTCGCGACACTAGTAAGAAGAAGCCTAGTAGCCTAGTAGAAGTAAGAAAAACACCGTATATGAGGCTTCAGGCATTGCCAAATTTTCTAGGAAACTTGTGATTTTTTTTCTTCCCATTTTTCAGACAATTTAATCCGTATTTTAATCTGAAGTATCTGAGCATTCCAATTGGAAATAATCATAAATTCCATAAAAAATAAATATTTTACTGAAGGAAATTCGGTCAATTCCTTATGTTCATTGTTCATACGGCGTTCTTCCTTACCACGGAAGCACGATTATGAACCATATTTCAGATTTCCCCTAGCGAAGCTCTGCCCAAATTATTTTGCTCACGTTAAGTGAGGTGGCATATTTTGCGATGAATCGATTAATATGCCATTCAAACCTATCAAAAAGGATCGCTTATCAGGGAGTTCGCGACGACCACCGTAATAATCGATTTTCTAGTATAGCCTTAAATGGGGAAATATCGATGGTCGATTATCACGCCTCGCCGTGCTAACTGCTAAGGAAGAACGCCGGAATGTTGTTTTCCAAAATTTTCAGACAATTTTGTACGCAATTTAGTATAAAATATCTGAAAATTTCAAGGGAAAATAAGCATAAATGGACCGCGTTAAACAGAAAGGAACCAAGCCACATCAGCTATTGCCAAAGTTAACGGGGAAATTTTATTTTTCACAAGAGGATTTTTGTGCGGATTCCTTTGAAAATGTTAAGGAAGTTGCTATGTGTTATGAAGAAAATTCACTGAAATTTGCACAAAAATCGGCACAACCCTTATCATGTAAAAACTTAAATTGCCCGTTTAAATTTGGCAATATCTGAGGTGGCTTAGTTCCTTTCTGTTTAATGCTGTCAAAATGTTGTCAAAAATACATGTTTATGTTTATCAAGGGAAATTTGGCAACTCTTGACTGTTCATACGGCGTTCTTCCCTAACACGGCATAGTGTTCTCGCGTGCTTATTTGCATAATTTGGCAACTGCACGCATATTTGTCATTTATTTGCATTACGCGGCCTTGCGCCTCATCGCGGGGACCACTCGAGGGACCGAATATGAGGATCTGTTAAAATATGGACAGCGCGGGGCCGCGGGGTGGATGAAAAAGGCCTCCCATTATTTTGTCGCTTATTCGAGCCGTAATCGGCATTTTTTGGCCCCCTCACGCGGCCCATTCGAATTATCCGCCACTCGAGGCCCATCGAAAACCCTCGGATTTGATCGCACTCCCGACGATTTCGAGTGGAGGATTAATTCTGTGACCACCTTATTTCTTCTTCTTTTTCTTCTTCAATGCTTAGACAAAGCAAGCATCGTTAAATATCACCTGTGGTCTACAAAAGGACTAAAAAGGCCGAGTGGTTTTAGCACACCACAAATGGTAAACTCACCGTACTCTATGCGTTACCTGCGTATGCACGTCTACGTATCTTCCTCATCCGCAGGCTGATTATTTAAATTGGTGGACAAAGCGATTGACAAAGAAGACAAATGGAGCTATCCAATTGGTTGATATAGTTGGGTTAGACTAACAAGAAGATGATGTGCAATATCTATAAGTGTCTCTTGTGGGTTGCTGTTAGTTAGTCTATTACTATTACCTCCTTTGTCCATCGGAACCACCCGCTTCCACCGACAGATCGCTCTCTTCGTCTCCTTTGTCTATCGCCTTGTCTATCGCCGAGTCTATATAAATTGCATGAAAAGTCCGCTAGAGTGCTCTGAAACAGGCTTGTATAAATACAATGAAGGAAAATTGGACGGAGTTAAACAGAAAGGAACCAAGCCACATCGGGATCGAACCGAGAAAATGAGGTTTAAAGTTTGGCTCCTGCATAAGACTCAATGTAAAAGATAAACCTCAAGTTCCATTTCTGCAAAATTTGCTCCAACAAAAACTTTGAATTTTCGGCGATAGATAGTAGAGCAGTGGTTGAGTTCAAGACCACTCATAATTCAATTTTTCCTAAATGTGGGTTGGTTCCTTTCTGCTTAACTCAGTCCAATTATGAATGTGTCACAGCAACGATGAACGACGAGAGAGAAACAACAATAATGGATAAGGAAATAAGGAAAAAAACTAAAAATTGCTATTTGGACTCTACTGCTAATTTTTGGAGTTTTCGGCCTTAACTTCCCCCAAGAATAGTGGGCATTCAGCACTATTACCATCCTGTTACTCGTATTAGATATGAAAATGCAGAATGAAAATAAAAAATAATCAAAAGCAAAAATGAAAAGGATGATAGTATAATATAAATAAATATAATCCAGGCAGCGCAATCCATGACGAATTTACCAACTTCGGGTCGCTAAGCGCTAGAAGTACAGCTATAAGTATATGTATAATATGCTGCGCCTATGGATTGGAGGTAGGTGGGCCAGAATCCGCACTTCAATGTATGATGATCGATAGAGGATCCGAGATTCCTTTTTCGATAACGGTTGAAATTTAAGAACAGGTAGAAGATGGAGATTACAAACATTTTCAAATAAAAAGCATTTAAAAAAAAAAAAAAAAAAAAAAAAAAAAAAAAAAAAACTAGGAGAAATGTTTGCCCAGGGTTACAAAATGTATGAGGGGTTTGAATCGAAGTGTAATAATACAAGACAGCTCTAAATTCGAAGTACAGGCGTAAATAGTTTATGCCCTCTTTTGGAAGCATTAGAAATTCGACCCTGTATTCTAAAGCTACCACCAGGCCGATGCGGAAAATTTTGTCAAAAACATACGGATGGTATCCTATTATTTACTGAACGCCGAATGGCAAAGTTCTAAAAATTCACCTTCTGTTCACGTGCGTTTTTTGGGACAGTTTTCCTGTTCATGCACGCGTGGATTTCTCTGGTCGTTGTCACTTTTCGGATAAAATCCTTTTTCATACAAATAGCTAAGTGAGAGTGATCCGTCGCTCTCGTAAATGTGGCTAGGTCACGTCGTAAGTGGGACAAAAACTGACTGAAGAAAATTTATTTGTTTGATTTTGAGCTGAGCTATCAGGAAAATTAATTTATTATCTGTTTACCTATCCAAATCAAAAGCGATAAAGCACAAAAGGAAATTATATTTTACTCATGTGTATGAGCTTAGTTTTCCGTCGTGAATTGGACTGCATTTTGCAAAAAGGAACCAAGAGCATTGCAATGGTGCTAAGATTGTGCAACTTCTCTTGTCTTGGAAGAAAAACCTGGTCATCTATAAACATTTTCTATTTCACACGCTAAAAACTGTAAATTTAATACAAAAATTACTGTGTAAATTTCATATTTTTGCATGATTACAGTAATTTTATTGTGAAGGGTGAAGTCGCACAATCTTAGCAACATGGCAATGCTTCTGGTTCCTTTATGCAAAATGCAATCCAATTCTTCACTGAGATGATTAAAGGTTGTTTAATCAGGAGTATAAAATCGGAGACCATCCCCTCTTCTCGTAATATTGTTTTTTCCCGCACTGAATTCAATATGATTCAAAGCGGTGCATGCGATTCTGGTTATTATGCAAAAATTAAAAAAAGACAGGTTCTTGTAGACGTTACTTGCTGTCAAAAGATGAAATGTTTTGGAAACCAGTTCATTTTATTCCAGTTCATAACCAGTTCAATTTAGGTATAGAACAAACGATTACAAAAGATGAAATTTTGGGAATGATGAAAACTTAAATACGCATGGTTTTGAGTTTCCTTTGTACTGGTATCGTGCTCTCCTTTCATTATTTCTTCCGTAGTAAAAATTCATAGCGACTCTTAGCACAAAGAGAAGATTGACAGTGAAACTCCAAAACCTTACTTCGTTCGCGGCGATTAAAAATCTTCACTCTCAGATTTATTTTTTTGAAAAAGAACAAGGCACGAAAGAAAGTATCACAATTCCAACTATACTTCTGACTAATTTTGGGGTCAGTTATTAGGATACCTGCACCAGCCAGAGCGCAAAAGGTACAATCAGCCAAAAGTGTGGTTGAATCAACCATACCTCTGTCTGGTGTAACTATGCTCTTAAAATCAGCCAGGAGTATAGTTAAGATTGTGATTATTTTTTTTCCCTTTTTTTTCTTTTTCTTTTTTCTTATTTTTTTCAGTGAATCAGCATAATTTTTTAAAGCTCCCTCAAAATTTACTTCGCACAGAGAAGAAAAACCACGGAAGTTTCCAAGAATTGACGTTGAGGAGCTGTCCATTTAAACAGTATGACAGGAAGTCTGCAACGTCACAAACCGAGGCAAGTGGTACAGAAACTTGGACATTTTCATGCTGAAAGGACACATGAGCATAGAGTTTCCGTGTAACGTAGCTCCTTTTAGCATAAATTCACCATCGAAATATTATTTTCACGCTCTGAAAAAAGGTTCAGTCATTTGCATACATAAAGCTCTTGGGGCGTGCGAAGGAGATGCTGAAGCAAAAACGGAAGAGAAAGACGAGAACAAAATGGTGCCCTCACATATACACGTATTTTTGCTAAAAGGAACTATGTGCATAGGGTTTGCGGAAGACATAGTTCTTTTTAGCATGAATACGTCCATATTCGGATCGCCCCTCCTGGCGAAGCGGCTCGAATCCATCCTTCAATGCCATCGGAATTTATTTTTCTCATATTTCAAGGGTGCGGAGTGAGACGTCATGAACTGCGCGGCAGTAGCATGAGCCCCAGGGCGGGTTCCGCGGAAGGGGACCCGGGGCTCAAGGGCCGGGCAAAGGGACCAGCCGAGCGGCAAAAGGGTGGAACGTCTCAGCATCCCTCGCCGGTGCGGAAGAAGGGTGGCGTGATCCCGTGATTTGATGAAATCTCTGACGGGAAGCCATCATGGCCGGGGAGGGTGCAGCGCGCATCGCGAGGGGGTCCACCCTCCCGGGATAATTGCCCGTAACCGGCTTAAACCCGCGACCGGCCCGGATTTCGATGTCTCAATCGGGGAGTTCTGCACCCTTCCTCCGGCTTCCAGGCCTCAACCCACCACGATTCTAACACTTCCAATCGCAGAGGAAAAAGTTGAATTGAGGGGCTTCGAGGACAAGGTGCACAAGTGCAGTTTTTGAAAAAATTTAGATATTCATGAACTCGACGAAAATAAGTTTGAAAGTATATACTTTCTGTCAAAAATTCACAACTAAAATATAACTTTCAAGCATCAAAAAGTGAGTTGGAACTTTCTTTCTGTCATAAACCTCCATGTAATTTTGAAACTTTAAACACGTACCTCTTGGAATACCAAAAACTGCACTTATGCGCCTTGTCCTCTAAGCCCCTCGATTCCGACTCTATTATTGAAATAGGGTATCTCTGCCGTGTCAATGAAAAACGCCGTAAGAGCTTTCAGACGTTGCCATAAATTCTTTGACAAATTAACCATTTTTGGGCAATTTGTAAGTATTTTTTCCAGATTTTCAGAGAATTTTGCTCGTAAATTGATCTAAAATGTTTTAATATTTAAAAGAAGAAAAAAAAATTTCAAAACTTTTGGCAAACAATTGAAAGTCCATACGATGTTCCTCCTTAGCACGACAGGATCGTTGTATGCTAAAGAATGCATGGAAGGTGCGATTTCCTCGTGCGGCCGCTAGAGGAGCCTGCAGATTCCAGCACATCTCAGCGCCGCCATCTTTGATTCACAAGTCGACAAGACGTCGGAGCCACGACAGGAAACGAGTCGAATATCTAATTAAGCGAGTGGCCAACCGGGTCTCTTGTCCAAACAAGTCGTAGCTCAGTCGCTTTAACGATGAATAAATATGGACCCACTTTCGTGGAGAAATATAAGATAGAAAAAAGGAAGAGGAAGGGAAAAAATTAAGTGGTTCGGGGAGTCGAGTGTGCATCTTGGCTCGACGCTAGGTGCACGGACGGTCTTTGGGAAAGTACTCGCTTCTGTCGCCGAGCTCCTAAAGAAAAATGACGTAAGAGCCTTCAGACGTTGCCAAAATTCCATTGACAAATCATGCATTTCAGGGAAAATTTGTCGGTATTTTACTTCCAAATTTTCAAAGGAATTTTGTTCGTAATTTAATCTGGTGTGTCTTAAAATTTTTTCAAAAAAATGCTCATAATTTTCTTAAAAAACGCATATCTTTTAAAAGTATATTTGGCAACATTCGAATGTCTATACGGCGTTTTTCCATATCACGGCAGTGTATGAAATGAGAGAAGACGCTAAGTAGATGCGTGAGATCGATTTCTAGCCCTCTTATCCACGGACTTGAGATCTTCATCACATAAATCGTTATCCGTGGGTATGTTTTAACTACTTCGTTTCGAGGAAAAAGGGCGGCTCACATTTTGTGGACAAAAATTGAAGATCTTACTTATATAGAGATATAGAGATCGATCTCAGATCTACCCAGGCTGGAAAATGAATTCATAATGAGAATATGTATCAGAGAATTTATAATGAACTGAGATGAAAAAGATGAGGTTAAAAGGGTCAAACGCTGAAAAGTTAGGAATCATCTCTTGACTTATCATCATGACATCAGTATAGATCCCTCATATCCTTGGTGAAAACAAGTCTTTCAACCTATTTACGGACTAAAGTCTTCATCGCGAGAACTTTCACGAAAACTTGCTTTAGGGTATGTTTTGTTAATATTTTATTTTAGGAAGAAGTAAAGCTTAACATTCATTTGATTTCCAGATCGGGCTTGGATCTCCTTCAGATTGGGGAATTAAAACTGACGTTATAACGACAAAATGTCAGCGCATACGGTACCTTAACAGGCACTTAACATTTCTCGTCAATTTTTCTACGGACACAACCCTATCTGCGAAGGACTTGTTCCTGTACCAATTAGTAATAAACCAAAATTCATTCAAGCTAAATCCACCGAGGTTTTTTTCATTTTTCTTGTCTCAGATGGTAGACTATTTTCTCCGTGACTGGAAAAGACTGATCAATTTTCGAAGCTATTGTCGATATCAAGTCTGTGGGTACCATGAGTTTTCAAGAAACAAAAAACCATATTCTGAGGCTACATTTTTCAACAAAAAAAAATCTTTTTAATGTTTGGCATTTGTGTTATATTTATCACACCACAAATCAGGAACAAGTAAAGGGATGGATAGTTTGAGGAGCTTGAGAGATATTTCAGTCGTCTGACAACTATGTTCTTCAATTTACGATTTAGCTTCATGAAAGTGGCCAAACATTTGAGCTGACCTATAACAAAGCAACAACACGTGAAGCACCGTATACAGGGTGGGCCAGAAGTTCCAGGACGGTCGGCTAACTTTTGAACGGTTCGAGATAGAAAAATGAAACTTTGGGAATGTTCCTATCTCAAAGGGGACCATGTTTGGGGCAGTCAAAATTTTGGTCCCCCTTAAGGGAGGGGGCGGGGGGCCCCCAACTTTTTTTTTCAAATGGCAACCCCTATGTGATACCTCATTCGAAAGACCATAAAAAACTAAGAATTTTGGCGCAAACCGCAGATCAATATCTTAATTTTTGACCGAGTTATGATACTGTCAAAGGTCAAATTTGACCTATTTTCAAAAAATCACAACTCCGGTTCAAATTATCGTAAAGAAAAAAATAAAACGAGAAAATTTACTAAATTGTGTTCGCTTTTTTGTAAAAATTGTAGAAATCACTTCGAACTAATTTTAAGGGGGGGTTCGGACCCCCAAATACTTCAATTCAAAGGGCATTCAATTTTCCCGCGAAATAAGCCAATTTCCCCTAGATTTGCCTCCACATTATCTCAGTAAGGTCAAAATCAGTTCAACATTACGTTGGGCAAGTCCCCAAATTTCAGGAAAAGTTAAAAAAACGCAATTTAAGGTAATTAAATTTGACCTTTTAAATTGGGTTTTATTTAACTTTTCCTGAAATTTGGGGACTTGCCCAACGTAATGTTGAACTGATTTTGACCTTACTGAGATAATGTGGAGGCAAATCTAGGGGATATTGGCTTATTTCGCGGGAAAATTGAATGACCTTTGAATTGACGTATTTGGGGGTCCGAACCCCCCCTTAAAATTAGTTCGAAGTGATTTCTGCAATTTTTACAAAAAAGCGAACACAATTAGTAAATTTTCCCGTTTTATTTTTTTTTTTACGATAATTTGAACCGGCGTTGTGATTTTTTGAAAATAGGTCAAATTTGACCTTTGACAGTATCATAACTCGGTCAAAAATTAAGATATTGATCTGCGGTTTGCGCCAAAATTCTTAGTTTTTTATGGTCTTTCGAATGAGGTATCACAAGATAGGGGTTGCCATTTGAAAAAAAAAAGTTGGGGGCCCCCCGCCCCCTCTCTTAAGGGGGACCAAAATTTTGACTGCCCCAAAAGATGGTCCCCTTTGAGATAGGAACATTCCCAAAGTTTCATTTTTCTATCTCGAACCGTTAAAAAGTTAGCCGACCGTCCTGGAACTTCTGGCCCACCCTGTATAAAGCGGCAGTAGCACACAATTAACACTGTATAAATGTTGTGACTTTAATACGGAAATCTCTCTTTTCTGCCTACTCATCTCGCATCTTTTTCTTTCATTGTTACTCATATGATTTCATACCTTAGAGTAAGATTTGACTTTCAATGTGATCGTTATTTTCCCCTCCAAATTCGGACGCAATTTCATACAAAGTTCAGGTTGTAAGGCGTAAACTTGGAAATGTGTGTTTTTTTGTCTCGACATGGAGGCCGCGCTTAGCAAAGCCTTGCTTCACCGGGCCCTCGCACCTATTCCTTGTCGAAAAGCGGAACGTGTTTGATTTTATAGCCCAATCAAGCGGAGGTGCGAATAGCGGGCAATGACGTGTTATTACTACTGGTGTTCACTTCTCGGCTGCCGCGTATTTTAGCTAGCACGCGCGAGTTCACCGTCCACCCACTGTTGTACAGATTTCTTCAAAATCTTTATACTCGATTTTTCCAGCCGAATAACCAAGCAAACTGAGCCTGATCATTATTACCAGTAAAAATCAGAATTTTTTGCGACCGTCTCTCATCACCTCCTTCCAGGAAGAGGACCTTCGTCCACGGATTCATGCAAAATGTCCAGTTGCGCACTCTTCGACGAGTGGGGTCATGTAATCGGATTTTTAAAATTTTTATGGTGTACTCAATACAGTATTGGATCTTGTTTCTGTATTAGATCTATATTCGATCTGCTTGATCATCGAAGTAACAGTTTACAAAGAACTTTGACTGGTTGTAATAGTGCTTGAAATTGTAATCCCAATGCTGCTTCTGCAAGTAATAGCTCTTTTAATGAATCTGTAAATCTATGATAAACCATCATCACATAACCTAGTATTTTCACGCAGAGGAAATGCCGTTAGCTCGGGAAAAATATGCAGGGGTTAAGACAAAACTTGATTAGGGAGCTCAAAATTGTGCTGGGACGACCCCAATAAATTCGCATCCTGAGGCCTTGTCAACCCGGGCCGTTTCACGGGATTTGTCCCACGGACGCATCTCACTTACAAAATCAGGATAAAAATCAATCAGTTAATCAATATTTTCCCCAGCACTAAGTATGGTCCTTGCGCCCCTAAGGCCAACCGAGAGAGAAAGAAGAAGAGAAAGCGCATTGTGCGATATTTTGTTGGAACTCCATTTGTCGCGTTTGTTCAGTTAAAATAATGTGTCTAATTTGAGGAATTTAGAATGCCGGATTGCGCGTTCTGTCAAACGTTATAAGCGCCATGGAAAAACATTGCGAGTATAGGACGGAGTGCGCCCGACGCCCGATTCCGCCCCCAATCCAAGCCCCCCTCTACCTTCCTCACCCTATGGCGCTTAGTTCCGATTGACAGAAATACGTTCAATTGGAAAAGCGGGATTTTAAATTCAGCACAGAGAACTACGAGGTCTGTTAGATTAGAAACCGGATTTTGGTTTAAACTAGCTTACTGTGCGTTCGAATTAGGTTTTCTTAGACTTTTCTGATAGCTGACAACATACTAAAGAACGCTACGTTCACAGATTTTGTTTATTTTGATCAGTGTTTATTCTGTGTCATCTTGAATACGAGGAAGTCAGGTGCGGTTTGCGATTTTCATCATACGATCACTGACACAGCAAAGATTTAACATTACATTTTGTTTCAAGCTCGGTATACCTTGTACCGAAACTTTTGGTATGCTAAGTAATGTTTTACCAAGATCATTATATGAGTTTTTCTCACTATTTTGAGTGGGTTAAACGATTCAAAACTGGTCAGGAGTTCGTTGAAGTTGAGGAGCATGGGAATCGACCATCAACGGCAACTAACATTTGTCACGTGGAAGAAGTGCGGGCAAAAGTCTCGAAAATGGTCGTTTCGAGCTTGCTGAACAGTGTAATATTTCTGAAGGCTCTGTACATACAATTTTGATAGAATAGTAGACATACATAGAGTTTCAGAGTACACTTGCCCTTGATTGTTGTCCGTTGAACAAAATCCAACCAAATGTTATTTTACCTGTAGCTGCTTGAACGTTCTAACAATGATCCTACATTTTTGGATAGGATAATTTTCGGTGATAATACTTGAGTGTACGGCTAAGATACGGAGACGAAACTCCAATCATCCTTGTGGATTGAAAAATTTAGTGCAAGACCGAAAAAAGAGAGACAAGTTCGGTCAAATATAAAAATCGCAAAACACCCATGAGGTTGCCGTACTTGAAGCCAACATACCAACGAGGCTAATTAAGGTTTTTCAAATCTGTGAACGTAGCGTTCTTAAGTATATTTCCAGCTATCAGGAAAGATCAAAAAAAACTTAATTTGGACGCACAATAGGCTAGTTATGACCAAAATCCGGTTTCTAATCTAACAGACCTCGTATGTGCCAACTGAATGCGAGACTCATGAGCCGTGGGCATGGGAAAAGAGCGTTGTGGACAGGGCTCATGAGTTAAAGCGGACAAAGGACGACAACGGACACGGCTTTGTTGCCACTGACGTCACTGGCGAATTGGACTGCATTTTGCAATTTGGAACCATAAATTCTGGCTCTTCTGGAAAAACACTTATGTGCAATGGGAAACTAATGGTACATACGTTATTTTAGACTGGGCTAGAATTTATAGTTCCAAATTGCAAAATATAGTCCAATTAGTGTTCCCATCCATTCTTACCGCCCTAGAACTGACGAGCACACCCTATCTTTCACACCCGCACATAGTTCTGTTCGGTAGAAATACGTTCATTTATTTTTGTGTAGACTCCTAACAAAATTTAAGCCATGAAATGAGGATAAGAAGAATCTGAAATCATACTTGCCTCTTTCTCTGGGTGTAGTTGGTGCGGGGCCGTCCGGAGGCGGGACGCTGGGTCCCGCGTGTGAGGCCGAGGCTTGGCGGCGGGCGCGTCGGAAATCAAACATTTTAATAGCTATAAAATCAAATCAAACAAGGTTCCAGGCGGCCGTGGCGGTCGCCGCGGCGGTGCACAGTAGCCGCCAGAACAAATAGCCGAGCGCAAACAGACCGGGAGCATTTTTTTATTTAAAACAAGACTCGATAAATTGATTCGCTCGGAAAATAAATACGGCACCTGATAAGACTTTTGTTTCCCCGCCTCGACGCTGTTTGATTTCTGTCCGGGCTCCCTTCATTAAGTGCCGTTTAATTCCGTCGTTTGCTCGTGACGTCGACGTCAGGGAAGCGCGCTCTCGCACCTCCGGGGCTCAGGTGTGACGCCAGGACAACGCCGTACGAGCCTCCAGTCGTTGCCTTGTGTCTTTCGCTAATCAACAAACTTTCTAGGAAAATTCTGAGTATTTAGCCTCCAATGTATCAGACAATTTTGTTCACAATTTAACGTAAAACATCTGAAAATTTCAAGGCATTTTACGCATAACTTTCCTCAGAAATAAATCTTTTGTCGGCAGAAATTTGACAACGTCTGAAGGTTCATACGGCGTTTTTCCTTAGCATGACAGAAGAGGTGTCAAAGGTGCAGCGCGGTTCGAAGCAGTGGCGTGGCGTGATTTGCGATCTATCGATTGATCTGCCATTTACACCTATGGAAAAGGATCGATAGACAGGGTGTTCACAACGAACACCTTAGTAATCGATTCTTTACCGCAGTTTTCAAATGGGGAAATATCGATAATAGATCGTTCAAGCCTCGATACTGGTCGGAGGTTGTGAAACGGCCGGTTCCAATCCCCGGGCCAAGCCGCGCCTCTTAATTTCATTTCGATGTTCCCAGCTTGGATGCGGTCCTTCCTGCTCCTGGCTACCGACGGCATCGACTCAAGGTGCGAGTTTGTCTGATTCGCGCTACGAACAAACTAATCTCTCCCGAAATTTAGCTTTCGAATACTATAGCCTGACGGTTGAAGTTCGGTGTTCGTCGACCGGACAAGACGAGACTATACAGTCACGTGATTTACCGGATGCGTCAATCGTCTTTTTTGTCATGCCTTGGTGGGATCAAATCGATGAAAAGCTTAATTAATCTTTTGAATCGCCGATGTTATGTGGTCAAATCCACCCGACATTTTAGGACGAACTGTAAAGCCGACCAAGTGGACATTTTGCAATTAGGAACTATAATTTCTGGCTCCGTTAAAAAAAAAGTTTCTACCATTGTTAACTCCATAGAAACCCATTTATCACGGATATGCTAGAAATTATAGTCTCTAATTGTAAACTGTAGTCCAAGTACATACCGTTATTCTTCGTCAGTCTTGTCTTATTCGGTCGACGAACGGAAAATTTCATTATCCGGCTTAAGACGACCGATGTTTAGGGCCGATAGAAATCTCGGAATGAAATCCGAAATTATTTTCACTACAAAAAAATATGGCAACACCTGCTAAAAGTCTATTTGATTTCCTACACAATGTTACTATTGAGTGAAAATAACCAGAGTTTTAGTTGTATTCGCCAGAATTCTGGTGTTATATACCATAATGTAGTAAATGTTTATGATAGAGTCTGGTGTTAATTTACCATACTCGGATCACTGTGTGAGGGTATGGTAAAATCTACCATATCCGTTTTTCAGTATTGATTCAGGAGTACATTCTGTCCAGTGGCGTGGCATGCTTTGCGATAAATTGATTGTTCTGCCATTCAAGCCTATGGTAGAAAATCAATTATTAAGATGTTCGCTGCAAACACCCTGATTATCGATCCTTTTCCATAAGTTTAAATGGCATAACAATCGATACATTGCAAAACACGCCACGCCACTGATTCTGTCCCCCAAAAACCCGAGTGATGTGCTCGTTAAAAAACAAGGCCCGAAAACGTCTCGTATAACTGCGCCGTCATCAAAGTGTGTCCTTTACTTCTCTCCATTTCCGCTCCACCACAAGTTGCGAATTACGTGTCGCTTGGACTAGGAAGAAAAAATAAAAAACGAGCCCCAAATACGTCTCTCCTATCTGTTGCTGGTTTGTTTCCACAACCCTCAAAGCACCTTCACAAAAAGATACACGGAAACAAGCACACAAATGTGGATATGGAGAGGAGTAAAGGACGCACTTTGATGACGGCGCAGGCATACAACTATTCGTACTTGATGGATGTCCGTGTTGCGTGTGCAAAATTGAAGGCGCGATGGCGCGAGCCGTGAAGTGTTAATTCTCCGCTACAAGTTCCGAATTACGTGTCGCTTGGACTCGGGAGAAAAGTTAAAAAACGAGCCCCGAATACGTCTTTCCTATCTGTTGCTGGGTTGTTTCCACAGCCCTCGAAGCACCTTCACAAAAAGATACACGGAAACAAGCACACAAATGTGGATATGGAGAGAAGTAAAGGACGCACTTTGATGACGGCGCAGGCATACAACTATTCGTGCTTGATGGATGTCCGTGTTGCGTGTGCAAAATTGAAGGCGCGATGGCGCGAGGCGTGAACTGGCAGTATCCTGCTATAAGTCGCAAGTATCATGTCACTTGGACTCGGGAGAAAAGTTAAAAAACGAGCCCCGAATACGTCTTTCCTATCGGTTGCTGGGTTGTTCCCACAGCCCTCGAAGCACCTTCACAAAAATATACACGGAAACCAGCACACAAATGTGGATATGGAGAGAAGTAAAGGACGCACTTTGATGACGGCGCAGGCATACAACTATTCGTGCTTGATGGATGTCCGTGTTGCGTGTGCAAAATTGAAGGCGCGATGGCGCGAGGCGTGAACTGGCAGTATCCTGCTATAAGTCGCTAGTATCATGTCACTTGGATTTGGGAGAAAAGTTAAACAAACGGGAATGTTCTTTTGTATTAGAGTAGCGCTCAGCTATAAGTCAACGTTTAAAGTGAAAACTACAAATTTAATTATTTGATGGCCCACCGGTGGTAATTAAAAAATCTAAGTAGAACTCAGATGATATGAGACTTATTAACTTTTGCTTTGATGGCATTACCATGACATTATTTTCCATGAAGGCGCGTTTTTAAGTTCACCGAGATGTATGAGCACGGATGAGAAATTAATTCGCTGAATGCAATTGTCAGCAATCAATTTAGAGAAAACTACCCTGCCGTTAATCCAATAAATTATAGAAAAGAGATTATTGTCATCTGTGCATCGATATCAGAAGCATTAAGTAAAGGTATCACAGATTCATATATTCTAAATATTTGAGGCCCATATCCGGTGAGAGCTGAATGAACTGGTGCGCTATTGAAAACATTGCCACTATAGTATACTAGAATTCTAGGCAGATTGAAATCAATAAGCGCTCCCTATCGGCTAAGCGCTTAAAAACGAGGTCCAAATACAAATAAGTCTGTCGTATCTTCAGCTATTGACACTTAATTTTTTTTTCTTTTTCTAGAAGGATGTACTTGTAGATTTGCAGCTAATGCTCGTATGTATACAGGCATCATAAGGGCCCATAGACTAGCGAGGCACGTATTTGTAGCAAGGAATGGGTCAATTTGACCCGGCCTTGGCATCCAAAGGTTAAAAACATACAGAAACAACCGTAGATGTTCAGGTAAAGTCCTTTAAAACTGTACAGAATTGCCAATGATTTTAAGCATTTGAAATACTAAACACAAGCCTTCTTTTAATTAATTTGAGTCGGCGGATATCCTTTTCAGTATTAATTATGTTAGAGGCGTAAAGAGCATGTCAGTCATATCTGATTCTACAATATACCAACTTAAGTTTTGATGTTACGATGCTTTCAGTTCCTATGCAAAATCAAGCAGCGGGTGCTTATACATATTGTTATCAAATGGAAAAATTCCTTAAAGTTACCCAAATCTGATGGAAAATTTTATAATCAGTTGGATACGCGGCCCAAAGTAGACTGAATGAATGATAAAAGGCACATGAAGAGTTGCATGCTGTTTAAAAGGCTAACAGCTCTTCTTGCGTATAGTTCGTTCCCCTGTGAGGCTTATGGCACGACGCCGCAGCGCAGCACATCGGACGAGGGGCCATTCCTCGTGGGCGCTTCGTAGCCTCAGGCCGGCACGTGACCCACCAAAACGCGGAACGTTTAGATATACATTGTAAAAAAATGATAATGAAAAAATAGAGAGAGATTAAAAACGCGCATCTCTCGCAGACCCGTCATGATCTACCACGAGTGGCGATAGAACAACACGTAACTGATTCGAGCAATTGCCATAGTTGTCGGTTTGGTGGCCAAAAAAATAGATAGAAACGAGTACTTTTAAGTGAACGTATTTCTGCTGAGCGGTACCAGAGACGGGTGGAAAAGAAGGGGTGTGCTTGTTAGTTGAGGGATGTAAGAATGAATGGAAATATAACGCGCCGGTGACGTCAGCGGCGACGTGGAGATCGTCGGATTCGGGATCGGGGCTTTTTTAACTTATGAGCCCTGTCCATAACGCTGTTGGCACATGCTGATAGCTTAAGGTGATTCGTCAAGCTCAAGTGACGTGGTCGAACTGGTGTTCGATATATCTCGTCGATTAGGTGAAAAATCTCGGCAGATTTTGAATTTTTAGCAAAAAAAAAGGACGATAGCCCCTGCGCATGAGCCTAAAGAATCACTCTAAACCTAAATTCAGAGAAATGAAAGCAGCATATTGTTTGGGAAAAAAACCTCGCATTTGATACAGAAATTGATAGCTGAATCGAATGCGAGGTTTTTTCCAAACACTGCTCCGCTTTCATTTCTCAGAATTTTGCCAATTTTTGGGTTTAGAATGATTCTTTAGGCTCATGCGCATGGGCAATCGTCCTTTTTGTGCTGAAAATTCAAGATCTGCCGAGATGTTTATACCTTAAGCACACGCACCCACTATAAGCACACCCTATCCTTCCCACACGTCCCTGGTTCCGTTTAGCAGAAATACGTCCAGATAAAAATGCACAATCTAAGTTTTCAAAATTTCCCATCAAAAATTCATAAAGATAAGCAACAGACTGCTGTAGAAAGCGTTTAGTCGGCAATCTGCTCTGAGCTTAGTGTGTTTTTTTTTCTCTCTTTTTTTTATCAATAATGAATAGATTGATCATTTACGACAGCTCAACTCGGCATCAACGTTAAGCCGTATTCTTTCAATTAACACGTGGATATTATTTGTGTTTGTGTTGGACACGTGTATTGACTACGCCGCTCCGATCCGAACTGCGGTGCGGTGGGCTGCTCTGCGCTTTCGGTGGAGCGCGCTTTTCGACCCAGCAACACAGGCGACAGCGATGCCGTGTTGAAAAAAACAAATATTAGATTTCCACGAGGAATAAAGAGTAGGAGAGAGGAAAATACGGATTTGGCATTTCAAAACGAATAAAAATAAAATAATCAAAATATAAAGGATTTGATGTAAACTTCCCATCTTTTGCCAGAATCATACGCTGAATTTGGCAGCTGAATATGGGAGCTAAATTTCGTTGCTCAACAGTTGAACTGTCGTCATCTTTGGTTTTTTTTTTTTTTTTTTTCATCTACATTTGCATTAGAGTACCTTGATAGAGAGAGTATGGACATCACGCCCCTCCACTTTCAATGGAGGCCTTATGACCTAAAAATGGCGGCGCTTTGTTTTGGTTTCGAGGATGAGAGGGGGGTCATTGCAGTGCTCTCAATTCCCGAAACTAGTACCGAATTTCGGAACTTATGAGATATTCCTGAATTTTTCCCGGAACTTTTGAAATTCTCAAAAGGTTCCGGATCTTTTGCATTTTTTGGAACCTTCTCGGAACTTTTGGAAAAATCTGAATAGAATCCGGAGCTTTTGAAAAAATCTAAAAAGAATCCTGAACTTTTGACGGTTATGAAGTGGGAGGAATCGAAACAAAAAAGTTCCGAATCCCGGAACCTTTGACGGTCATAGAATGGAGGACTGGTTCATTGCCACCTTTTGACGGTTATCACCAACCGCGCTTGCTGCCAACCTTACTACACTTTACATTCAAAAATATTTTTCCCGAAAATAGCACACGATTAACCGTAAAAATATGTAAAAACGTCGTAATAATGCATTAAGTAAAGTTCTAGATGCAAATAAAACTACATTTTAAGTCATTCTGCATTTCAATTTACTTACAGCGTCCGTCATTATCGGGTCCTAATAGCTCCATGAAGCTCATTATGCCCCCTTAAAAATCAGATTGATATCAATAAGGATTAAAATCCACTTCGAAAGAGCAAACTTGGCTCATTGTCAGCAAAAAGAGTTGATTCAGCTTTGTTACACTCAAGTTCACTCGCTCCGTAAAAAGAGTACATAGATCTGCTCCGCACTCAGGATATTAATGTCCGTAAAGTTGGCATCCTGACTTTGAAAATTTTGAATTCCCATTTTTGTTCGTTAATGCTCAACATCCTCTCATCTAAAACGTCACTTTAATTTTTTTTCTCATTCGTGTATCCC
Source organism: Bemisia tabaci (assembly GCF_918797505.1). Taxonomy (NCBI): domain Eukaryota; kingdom Metazoa; phylum Arthropoda; class Insecta; order Hemiptera; family Aleyrodidae; genus Bemisia; species Bemisia tabaci. Next base: position 6,455,636 of record NC_092793.1, read on the forward strand.
CCCCCCCCCTTCCCCCTCGGGGGGCGATCTTTGACAACAGTTTTTCCTCTTTTTAAATCCGTTAAAAATATCGATTTTAGATGAGGCAAGCTGCCTCACCACAAATCGATTGTTTTACATACATTTAAATGGAGGAAAGACAGTGTTACCAACTTTCAAAACTCGCCACCTCCCCCGCCATTTTAGTCGAGGATTTTTAATCGTTTGACAACCACGCGACCGCACTCGCGTTACAACGTGCGCGCATCGAGTTCAACCCCGCTCAAAAACGTGGTAATTTTGGTAAGCTTCCTCTCTTTTTGCTTGGCTGCTCAACCAATGCACCGCCTTTGAACCGATGTGGATGCGCTTTTAATGAAAAATAGGCATCTGCACTTACGCTCAGGTTACTGATAACATTGAATAAAGTGAATAATCAATTAAACAAATCACGGTTAGCATTTCGTGTCGCGCGCACTGTCAAATATCAGGATTAACGCTAATTCATTCAATCGATTGATACTGTTTGCCGCGGAGGTCAACTGCTCCGCGTCAAATGCGAAACTTGCAGAGGCGTGCTGCCGTAAGGGATCCTCTGTAAAGATCTCTTTATTTCCGCTAGAAAAGTCACCTCTCATACTGCTGAGGAAAAATGTCGTATTATTCTTTAGACGTTGCCAGATTTCATTCAGTAGAAACCGAATTTACTTCTATTATTTCCACTATTTTTCTCCAAATGTGTCAGACAATTTTCTTCGCAATTTGATCTAATATGAAAATTGCAAGCAAAAATATGAATAGCTTTCCAAAAACACGCATGTTTTATCCAGGGAAATTTGGCAACCCTCGAATGTTTGTACGACGTTCTTTTCTATGATTTTATGGGGGGGGGGGGGGGTTCTTACAATGTATTTTTCCGACGAACTGCGTGGTATAATAGAACTGCACTGAGAAGGACGGTAAAAGCATATTTTCACCGTATTTTTCCAGGTATATCCTCGTTAAACTCTTAATTTAAACCGAAAGCAGGATAACGCCAAAATCCACCAAAACCGTTTATATAAAATCAAGAGAGATTACGCCTCAGGCGCGAGGCGCTTTGGTGGGATTGGACCGCGAAGCGGTCAGGGGGCGTATCCGCTAGTATCTTCACTGAAAAAAGATTCTCGGCGTTTTTACCAAGGTCCCCGTTGGTACCTTTACCATCTCACTTTTTTACCAATTATTGGTAATTTTACCAAGACAGACTGGTAAGCTAACCTTAAAACCGGTATTTTTACTGTTTTTTAGGTAAGAATACCACTTTTACCACGAGGTAATCAATTCCCGGTAACTTTGCCATTTTATCTCGGTAATTCTACCACAGTCGATAAAAAATATTGGCGTTTTTACCAAGGTCCAGTAAAATTACCGAGAAAGTTCAATAATTTTACCGAGATTTCTCGTAAAATTACCAATTCCATAAATGGTAATTTTATCAAGAAAAAACTGGGATCAAATAGAACCTGAATTCTTGGTAATTTTACCCTTTTCTTAGTACATACACCGAGATTTTTTTTTCAGTGTTCGTTGAATAAAAATTTACAGGACGTATATAATATCCCCTTTTATATTCATACGTGAGACAGAGAAAAATCCAATTTTTCATTTTTCGAGAGGAGAAAAAGGTAAGGGCGTTACACCGATTCCTAAAATAACCACGATTCCTACGAAGCAAGTTTTTTGGAAACTCAGAGAGTGGTTGGATTAGTTCCTACTGTGGGTAAGAGCTAAGTTGAGTCTATCTGGGGCCATGTTCGTTAGCGCCTCAGTGTGAGCCTGTGAGACTCCGAGTTGCCGCCTCAATAACCTCGATCGCTCAATTATCGGCCGAGAATAACCTCCTCTTTCTCCCTGGTCTGGTGCGCTCTTTTCCCATGAGCTCCTTCAACCCTTTCCTGCAGCTTCTTGAGACTCCGCTATAGCATTTTATCCGAATCAATTAGCATGTGAACCGAACCTTTAGATGGCGAGTGAGTGAAAAAACAAGAAAAAGAAAAAAACGGGGGAAAACGAAAGTAAAGCTCAGCTCTCATAGGGACGTGCTCGCTATTGAGCGCCATAGGAGGATCCAGACAGCTTAAACGGGAGGCGACATACCCAGATAAGACAGAAATATTCAGCCAATATTTAAACAATATTGTTTTGATCTTTATGCAAACATTGGGCCAATATTGGTTAAATATTGAGCCAATGTTAAAAAAGTACACCATATTTCATTTTGGCATAAATACTGTGCCAATACTTTAAAATACTGTGCCAATACTGTGAAAATATTTTTATAATATTTTGAGTAAACATATTATTTTTAAAAATACTAAATAAAGATTCTACAAATAATTTTATTAAAATATTATCAAAATATTATGTCTTATCTGGGTAAGGGGGGGGGGGGGGCGATCACCTTCCTAGCCAGTATGCCCCTGTTCACGTGCCTTCCGATGTTTTTAATTTCGTCATTTTCCTGAGAAATTTTCCTTTTCAGAGAAGATGCCTTCAGAACGTTTGTCCCATGGAGAATGATGTGTGTATATGTGGGGGAGGGGGGTTGGTATCAGTAGGTCCAAAGTGGCCCCTTCTCAGCTCCTGGATCCACTATTGATATTAACACTGGAAATACGAAGTCGCTGATCTGGAGTCCAGACTCTTAAAAACATTGACAAGAAAAAATACTCTTGATTCAATCAGACTTCTTGCTTGAATCAAAAGGAAATCCGCCTAAATCAAGAAGCTCGGCTCTTCAATTTAAGGGAAAATCGGACTGAATCTTCAAGACTATTTTCTCTTGTTAATGTTATTAAGAGTCTGGACTCTAGATCCAAGCATATTTTTTTTCCATTGAAATTTCGCGAGGAATCAAGTCAATGTGCTGAAATGCCTGTCAACTTTCTTGATGGGCATAGCAGATATGGACATGAACACGGGAGCAGGGAATCGTAGTTTTCAGCTTGTCCTTCACGCGTGCGCGTTTTAAGGGCGGAAGGGTTGAGTGAGTCCTCGATTTTATGGAGCCGCATTTGACGAGAGGTGCGAATGGGCCTTTGTTACCCCGCTTTTATGGGTCTATCGTCCGACGGCGCATCTTTTTCATTCATTCATAAAAGGCGCAGGCGGCGGCGCCTCGGGTTAGTTGTGGTTTTTCAATTATTGAAACGCCCGCGGCGAACAATGAAAGGGTTTATGACCTCTGCGGCGCCACCTTATCCGTCCCACGGTCCAAGGTGTTTCAAATGAAAGTCGCGACAAGAAGTAATATATCTTTTTTACTATCCGCGCAAAATAATCCTGTAAGAAACTCTGGAATCTCTGTTTCATTATAACGAGGTGTATCCGCGTATATCTGTCGAAGGCAAATATAGTCAAATCAAGCATTTTGTCAAATGCTTAGGCAATAGTCAAATATTCTTACTTAGATTGAAATTTTGATTTCCCACCCTAATTTTAGAGAAAATAATTCGTCGCTCCAGTAAAAAAGAATTCTCTGTAGAAATATGAAAAATACAATAGTATTTTAAACGATTTTAAGATCCTGAATTCACATTTCTCATGAAATTTTCAGCACGTCATGAAACATAGAATTTTCAAAATTTAAAATGTAATAAAGGCATGTAAAAAGGAAGAAACAAGGAGAATTCGCGGATTTGAAGAGTTATTCTCCTCAAAATATTGAAAACCCGTGAACTCCTCATCATAAATTTACAGAATTCCGAAAACTGTCAAAATTTGACTACCGTCTAGGCATTTGACAAAATGCCTGATTCGACTAATTGCTTTCGACATATCGATGGTGAAACTACCAAGATACGTATCTCAGTTTGCGACGTTGCAGACTTCCTTTTATACTTCAATTTTTTACTGGAGACTTAATCCTTGTTCCCGCCTGTGACATCGTGAAGGCCGAAAATATGGGAACCAATCAGAAATGGATTCACATCGTCTTTACTCTCAGTATAAAGGGACTCTAGTCTAGACTTTTCCGTGTGATATAAGTCCGCTTTGGGGAGATGAGAGCCGTTAATTTCGGCTGGTCGGTGGAAGTCGGCTTTGCAAGTCGCGCGTGAGGAGGGGCGAGGGGAGTGTGGGGAGGCACGTTAAAAGGTATAGAATTTGAGATGGAGCGACTACGGCGTGTTTACACGGTGTATAAATTGATTGCTTACAGTTAACTAAAGCGCAGCCAGTCCCGCGTCTCCGTCTCCAGGGACCAGCCTCGATAACACAAGCCCCTCGATGCCGATTTGAGCGGATTTTCACTTGAATTGGACGTATTTCTATCAAACGGAACTATGTGCATCAAGACATGAGCCCTGATACCCATAAGAATACATGCATAACAGGGCTCACGTCATAATGCACATAGTTTCGTTTGGCAGAAATACGTCCAATTCAATACAAAAAAAATTGACATTCTCTCAATGAGCCAATAGGCAAGGTGCCAAGTTAAGCGTTATGATATATTAGGGGGTATACTCCCTGCCGCAACGCGGTCCAACCCCCGGAGTGTGCTCCGCGCTAAAAAGGCCCGCTTCGAGGGTTCTTACGACTTGGATTGCATTTTGCAAAAAGGAACCAGGAGCATTACAATATTGCTAAGATTGTACAGCTCCTCTTGTCTTGGAAGGAACACCTGCTCATCTCTGAACAGTTTCTATTTTATTCGCTAAGAATTGTAAATTTAGGACAAACATTGCCTTGTACATTTCATATTTTTTCAGCATATAAATCGTTATACCGCAATGGGTGAGGTTGCACAATCTTAGCTACATTGCAATGCTCCGGGTTCCTCTTTCCAAAATGCAATCCACTTAATCTAAATAGAGCGGTATTGTCCAGATACTATCTCCCATCAGTTTGTATAAAATAGATTTTGTTTTATTCGCACGAAATAAATAGTACAAAAGTTACACTTTTAGACACATACATCGACGGTGTAAGTCGGCAATCACATAACTCGTTTGCGGTGTCTGAAAATCTCCGCTTCTATGTTATTTTTTTAGAGGAGAACAAATTGACATGATTCCTTGAAGTTTTTGCAGAATTTTCTTCGCATAGAGAAGAAAAATTACTGGAGTTTTAAAGAATAGCCGTTGAGTAGTTTTCCGTTTAAAAAATAAAGTGTGATAGGAAGTCTGCGACGTCGCAAATCGAGTAATGTGATTGCCGACTTACACCGTCGACATGTCTTAAAAAGCTTCATTAATCTCTTAAAATATAAAACTTGACCTAGTACATACAACTTTACTTTATAAATAAAACTTAACGTAATACGTGAAACTTAACTTAACACATAAAACTTAACTTAATACACGAAACTCAACTTAATTAATAAAACTAAATATGTAAAAAGTAGAGTTCATGAGTTTGTAAAATCATGGAAATCAGTCCGGTGGATTTTTCGAGTGAACTTTGACCAAACAAAAAATTAAAATTTTAATCGTTCAAATGGGAGAATTCACGACTTCGCCTCGTAATATACAAAAAGCTGCGTCTTTTTCTTAAAAAAATCTGATTAGAGCGAGCTCATTTAGGGACTGTCGCCTGTTGATAGCCGTATGAATCATAGTCAACGGCCCAGTATTAGAACGCTAGAACGAACTGTTACTAAAAAAAGAAAATTAGGGGATCAGAGAGCTATTGATAGTGATGTTTTCTCATCAAAATTTCACGTAGAGTGCGATCTGTGCAATGTATATTACTGAAAGTAACTCCTGAAAAAGATATTGACGTTTTTACATGCTCAAATTCGAACTTTCTGCAGTTTAAAAACAATAATCTACCGGAGTTGAATCGCACACGAAACGTTCCCATGACAATCTGTGCAGTATGAAAACTTGTGTTGCGATTTGATTAAATTAGACTCTTTTCATGTAAGCGGGAAATTCAAATTTTTCGTCAACCAATGATCATTAAAAATGTTAATATCTTGGTTGGGAATTATTGCCCATAATTTTCATGGCACAAATCGTACTGCACGTGAAATCGCCGAAAACGCCGTTCCTAAATTATGTAACGCACTTGTTCTGCTTTTTTAACCCCCACCCCTCCCCCCATGTAAAGCTTTTGGGACGTGGGTTCCTATCCTTCAAATGGAAAAAACAAAATGGCGTAACGCTCGATCCCCCCTCCCCATAGGATCCCTTTATACTGAGAGTTAAGACAACGCGGCTCATGGATGTCACAAACGGGAATAAAGATTACACAAATTGGACGTTTTTTGTAATCTTTGATCAACCCATTCCCGAATTCCTATCTCCGCTCCCTCTCTCATTCCATTTATTCCTTGTCGTACCCCCAATGTCCCGGTCCATTTCAATTTATAATCTTTGCAATCGGTGGAACTGTAATCTTTATTCCCGTTTGTTACACTGTGAAGGCGTAAAATACGGGAGCCAATCAGAAATGGATTCGCATTGCCTTTACTCTCAGTATAAAGGGACTCTACCTCCCCCTGGAGTGTTACGCAATTTAGAGACGGCTCTTATGGACGGTATCATATTGAAATTTTCTCTTAAATTTATTACATTCAGTTGACACACGTTTCTAATGGCACGAAGAAATTTTATTAAAATTTATCGAAAAGAGATCGGCAACAATGAGACGGGGAGCTCAACAATCTGTTCTAATGATGCCTCTCTACGTTGCGTTAGGCCCGCGGACTCTCTGGGGAGCAGTGGAGGGTAAGAGGGGGATTCAAATTTACTCATCCCTTCCACCGCGACACGAGAGGGGGGGGGGCGGGGAGAACAAGGATGAGCATGGTGCTTCCGCTGTATTCCCACGAAGTGAACTGGCGTGAAATATTCTCTTTAAATTCACTTACAGATTTCTTTAATCATGGCAGGCCCTCTCCGTTTGATCTTTTCATCCCCCCTTCCCGGACTCGATGCGTGACCACGCCGATTGGGAGTTCCTGCTAACTTCCCGAAACAGCCCCCATTACACAGTGGGGAGTATTTACATGGAATGGCGGACTTATCATGAATTCAACATTGTGAATTTGTTGAGCGTGGTCTCTTGAGTAAGGTTGGGTTTTTTTTCTTAGTCTCTCATTATTTTATGAAAAAATAACTAAAAATTTTGAGAAAAGGCAACTGATCGAGGAGGCTTTACTCAAACAGCTGAAAGTTCCAAGGCATGGACATATTCTGCGGTGCTAAGGAAAAACGCCGTATGAACACTCGAGAGTACCCAAATTTCCTCGGATAAAACGTGTATTTTTGAGGAAAGTTATGCATGTTTTTGTTAAAGTTTAAGATATTGCAGATCAAATTGCAACAAAATTGTCTAAAAAAATTTGAAGAAAAATATTCACAATTTCTCCAATAAATTCGTTTTTTATTGAGGGAAATATGACGACGCCTGAAGGTTTTTCCTTAGCACGGCAGTATTGAGGGCCCGTTTATAAAAACGTAACATTCTTGGAGGTTGGAGTCTGAGCGTACGTTACATTTACGTTACGGAAGGAGGGGAGGCATGACCATTTGCGGTCACTTGTGAAAACGCTGTACATTACTTCCTGCCCTTCTTAGAGGGGATTTACTCTCATGCTTTGCGTATCTGTTTAATTTTATTCGATTGTTTTATTTCAATTACTTTTTCTAATCGAATTTCGCGCCGGATTTCGGCCATGATCACTCGGTTTGTTCATAATTGAATCAGTGAGAGCGAAAACACAACAACTCGGTAACTTAGAAATGCTCACTTTTCACTAAGGACAGACAATTTTCATAAAGGTCATTGAAGTCACCGTATCTGTTCCAACTTGGACATTTAAAGTGTCCTTAAGTACTTGTTTTTAGGCACCAAAAATCTTTTTCATAGACTAACTTCTTCACCTACTATGCAGTTTTGTGTATGTCTCGATTATTTTCATTTTTTCGAGTTGGTGTGTTTTCGTTCTCACTGATTCAATTGTAGCGGTTTAATGCTTCATTCAAATGGTTTTTCACTCGTTCCGATCAGTTCGCCTTCAGTATCTCGATAGGCAATGTAAACGGCTTCGGAGCAGTAATAGTTGCTCACTGCATTGCGACCAAGATCACTCGGTTTGTTTATGGCTGCGACGGCTTAATACTTCACTCCAACAATTGTTCCTCACATACTCCAACACCATACTTTTGGAGGAACTCGACTTTAACCTTGACTCTTTTAAGTGGCGTCTTGTGTGCCGACCACGTTCACATGTTTATCCTAGTTTTTACATAATTCAATTTTTTATTTAATTTTGACATTATATTGTTCCTCCAAACGTGCGGAGGAACATTTAAAATAAAATAGCGTTCGTTGAAAGTTTATTTTTGAATACTTTCCCCCACACACTGTGATCTTTCTTGGAAGGCCAGTGAACGACTAGCGGGTTGATTATTGAAAGTGATAGACAAAACCCTGGACAAAATAGACAAAAGGGAAAATGCTGCGATCCTATTGGTAGATCCGGGTGATAGCAATGGACAAAGGAATTAATGAATAGACTAACTAACGGCAATTCATGAGAGGCCCAGAGACCCTATCGTTCCATCATTTTCCTTCTTGGTTTATAACAACCACCAGTTTCAACCAATAGGATTGCTCCATTTTCCCTCAGTCCTTTTTGTATATCGCTTTGTCCATAGCTTTCAGTGATTAGCCTGCAAACATTATAATGGTTTCGTTTTGATTGAAAATGAACATTTTCTATACATCGGAGATAGTTTTTCTCAGCAGCATGGTCAAACTAGGCCAAGAGTGCGATGTGTTGCGAGTCTAACGCTGGACGATAGCGACGCTGATTACTGGGGCTGCGCAGCGCTATCGCCTATGAGATAATAATGAGCCCAATCGAAATCGGTGAGCAAACAGTTTCGGTGACTGGGGACTTTCCAACCCCGATGACAACGACATTGCACCGATGCGATGACGGCAGCTCCACAAGTGAATCGCCCGAAGATAAACCTAACAAGTCGATTTTCTGATGAACCTTGAGGTTCATAAAAGCCCTTGTATCCTAGGATTCAGCGAATAATGCTGATGGTCAGTTTTAACGTGCACCGTTCCTAATAGTGTTTGCTCTTTGAACTTGTTTTGAGCCTGAGTTCTTTGATAACCAGGGCAAACAATGCATATCCGACCTGGACTGTCGAGACCGGCACCTCTGACTCCTGTCACAGTGACAACAATGGAAATTTGAATCCATTTTCTCTGCGTTCCCGAGTGACCTGAATTCCTGGTTCTAAAAACGAGCACTTACTCCTCAAAAATTAAAAATTAGGGGAAATAGGATCAAAATCTGTAGAACAAGCTTTAAAGGCAACAGGTTTGGACAAATTAACGAACGTCAATTTGTCCAACAAACAAAGATTGCGAACGTTGAAATTTTGGTCAATAAATGAAAATTATCATCAATAAGGGAAGAATGAGTCAGTTGCGCTGGTAACATAATCGTGTTTTGATGCTTGATTCTTGTAGAGTAGCTAAAAATAATTAATAGGTATCTGTCCCAACAGCAACTCTCTACGTTGAAATTTGCCGAAATATCGCCCTTTGAAAAGTCGGGTTTTTGACGTCATCCACCGCGGCAGTGACACACTTGGTTTCTTCCACCTTCCTCTCAGCAGTTAGTGTGACGCACATTTACACTGATTACTCAGCGTAAAACTCGGATGAAAGTAAGGTGGAAGAAACCAAGGTTTTCATTATCGCGGTAGATGACGTCAAAAACCCGACTTTTTAAAGGGCGATATCTCGGTCGATATCTACGTTGCTGGACGGATCTTATTATTTTTAGCTGATCAACAAGAAGCGATCATTTGAACACGATTTTGTGCCCAACGCAACTGACCCATTAATTAATGGTTTTTTAAAGTGATGAATTTCGTCCGAAAATGGTTTGCCCCAGGAGAATAATGCTGGTTCTTAAATTGAACGATAAAAAAAAATAACCGTGTTGTTACTCTAATCTGTTGACATACATATATACGTTTAAGGAGAAAATTTCGCCTCCTGACGTCATAAGATGGTGAATTTTCTACTACTGCTACAGTACTAACGAGTGTAGCACTTCCGCGCACGGTGGATTTTCTCACTTTTATATTTATTTCTCTTCAACTTCCCATATCCTCGCCTTTTTCTAGGTGATACCCAATCCGAAGCTTGGTAACCTCTCCTCCGACATTCTTTGCACATGTCCATACCGCACTCTTTGCCCGGACATGATATCGTGCAAAATATTGCTTTCTTCCTTCATTACCCGGCAAATTCTTCCATTACAGACAGGGTCCCGCCTAGATATGCCAGCAGAATGTCGCCAAAAATCCTTTCCAATAATTGCACTCAACGTATATTGCGTTCGCTTCGTCAAAGGCCACACTTCATTATCATAGAGCATGCTATTTTTTTGGATATTGGATACTATAATATACATTATCAAATCCAAAGTCTAAGTGCTTCCTACTTTTTCTATTTATTCTAATTAGTTCTAAATAAATTCTCAATAGCCCACGACTGCGACCGCCCAGCTTCTCAAACGAGGAGCCATGTAATGCGAACAAACTTGAGTCGCTCAGGTCAACTCAAGATTTTAAAAGCACGTCACAGCATAGTGTCATTGGAATGCCACCAATTATTGAAGTGATAACTATTTGAGCACCGTCGTCGTGGGATTGCAGGCGTAGCGGTTTGAAGGAAAATTCTATGCACGCGTTCAAAATTGCATATTCGCCGAGCCACGTTCTTCCGTCTGCTCTGAAAACATAGGTATGGTAGATTTTACCATACTCTGACACGATGATACGAGTATGGTAATAATTAAGAACCAGACTCTATGGTAGATACACATTTTTACGAAGAAGCCCGAGAAAATGGTAACGGGAGACAAACAAGGAGGAAGAACGGGAAACAAGGCTAAGATACAACTATGAAAAACCCGCGACGGTCCGACTGAAAAATGAGTCATTTCCAGTTGGAAAATAAATTAAAAATTAAAAACAGTGTATTTTCGAAGAAAATACACTAAAATATCGATGGAAAACCCCGAGACCTACATCTTAGTTGTGAAAATCATGAAAATGACTCAGTTTTGAGTCGAAACGTTTCTATTTTTTAATTGTTGTATTTTAGCCTTGTTTCTCGTTTATTCCCCTTGTTTTTCTCCTGTCACTCTATGGTAGCATATACCATACTACGGTGAGTATCACCAGAGATTACTACCATAATTTTGATTATTTGCACTAAATACTTTCACGTGTAAAAAAAAAAATCAAGTAGACTCATAGTAGATGTCACCATACTTTTTTTTCAGCGCGACGCTTTTATCGCACGTAAAAGCATATCGTAACGATTAAACTACGAAACGGGAGAAAGGGAAAGGAAAGGAAAGCAATATTAGCGCAAGGACGTGCTGAAGTGCGCAAACGGGGAGGGAAACCGGAAAGGGCCTCCGAGGGAGGTCCGGGGGGGGGGGGGGGCAAATCAGTGGAAAGCGGAATATCTGCGGAAATATAAGGGCGAGCCGGACTGGTGGAGGGGCGGCTCGCCGGAGATGAAGGTGAGCTTTGTAATACGCGAGAGAAGTGTTTACATTGAGCTCCAAACTAAAATATTAAAACTGAAGGGGCCGGGAGCGCCCCCCCCTCCGCCTCGAGAAGCTCCGCGGACTCGAGAGGAGGGCTCCAGCGTGTTATCGCTCTCCCCCCCCCCCCCCCTCCCCCCCTCCTCCTGCCGCCCTACAGCCCCGCCACCGTCCCTGGAACTCGGTGTCCAGGACTAAATCATTTGCATAGATGTAATAGTATTATTATTGGTCGACGGTCGGGAAGGTGCGCCGTGCAGAGGAAAAACGCCGTATGTGCTTTGAAATATTGTCAAATTTCTTCCAAATCGAGGATTGAGGGGCTTAGAGGACAAGCCTCAGTAGAGTCCCTTCATATGAGAGTCAAGACAACACCCCCTCATGGAGTCACAAACGGGAATAAAGATCACAGAAATGGAACGTTTTTTGTAATCTTTGATCGGCCCATTCTCAGATTCCTTTCTCCGTTCCTTCCCTCGTTCCGTTTGCTCCTTGCCGAACCCGTAATTCCCTGGTCCATTCCAGATTGTAATCTTTGCAATCGGTGAAAATGTAATCTTTATTCCCGTTTGCGACACTGTGAAGGCCTAAAACACGGGAACCAATCAGAAATGGATTCACGTTGTCTTGACTCTCAGTATAAAGGGACTCAAGGCTCAGAACGTCGTTTCCTGCACGAAAGAATGTAATCCCGTACCGAGATTGGAAAATTGGCTCGAACGATACAATTTTTTACAAAAATGTACTGATGCAATTTTTGTCCAGAATTGTGCTGATTGCTGCACGAGATCGGAAGAAAAATCACGGACATTTCCAGGGAATATGCCCGCGAGACTCACCTGATAAATATGCGATTTGCGTAGGAAAATTTGAAATATAGTTACGTCCTTTAGTAAGGGAAACAACGATAATTGCAGTTTTTCCGAAAATTCTACTAAAACTAGTCTTACAGTATACTCTGTAAAAAATTTACTACTAAAATCCAATTTTTTAGTCACCAATAGGCGAGTTTAAACTTTTTCACCGCCATAAAGCTCCATGTAATTTTGACTTTAAACGAGTATTTCTCGAAATATCAGAAACTGCGCTTATGTGCCTCGACCTCCGAGCCCCTTCATTATTTTCGCAGAAAGTCATGATGAAAATAAAGATTTGTAGAATTTACCATTCCTTCACGCTGTATTACATAGCGTCAAAGGAGTGAAAAATTCTACCAATCTTCATGTCGATTCTGCCAGAGGAATGGTTAACTGTAGCAGTGTATAGTGACGTTTACCTTTCCTCTGGCAGAATTGACTCTGAATCAATGCTCCCATTTCCCGGAACTAGTTCCGAATTTCGGAACTTTTGAGATTTTCCTGAATTTTTCCCGGACTTTTTGAGATTCCCGCAATGTTCCGGATCTTCTGCGTTTTCCGGAACTTTTGTAAAAACCTAAAAAGAATCCCGTAACTTTTGTCGGTCATGGAATGGGAGGAATTGTAACCAAAAAGTTCCGAATCCCGGAACTTTTGACGGACATGGAATGGTAGCACTGCCCTGAATTGACGCTGTGTGAAATACAGCGTGAAGGAATGGTAAATTCTACAAATCTTTTTTTTTTCAGTGAGTGACACCTCAGAATTTTCGGTCACTTGAGATTGTACATGGAAGAAAACTCCCGGAATTTGAGTCGGAGTGAGTTTGGCAACGTCCGAATGTGCATACGACGTTTCGACGCGGCGGAGTAAGCGATAATAAATACGGGAGTCGCGAGTCTTACAATAAATAAACTCCGCCCGCCCGCCCGCCCGCCCGCTCCCCGCAGATTGTCACATTTTATTTTTACGCTCAAATATTTTCGCCCGGTCAATATTTGTTATTTATTCTGTCCTCAAATTATTTATTGTTCGACTTTACCTTGCGAGTGTACGTAATAACTGTTAGTTTTCTTTTGTCGCGCCCCCCCCCCTCTCACCGCGTTTGCGGTTCCTGCGTGGCGTTTGATACCTCCTTGAGAACTAACCTTACCGCAACGAAAACTTTCGCGGACTTCTCGACTCAGTGTCCGGTCTATTTGATGATCCGCGTGTTTGACCTCTCACCTCTAACTGCCCCCCCCCCTCTCTCTCCTCTCTCTCTCTCTCCGGTCCTTCATAGTTTCCTCGTGTACGCTCGCGATGTTGTCGATCTTGACGTTTTAATAGGTTCAAACATACTTTTCAGCGCTGAACGGTCATAGAGTACCTTTATAGACAGAGTATGACCATTTCTGTGCCGGTTTTTCATTGGTCGCCTGAAAATAGGCTGACACGATGTTCTTGCGGCCATAAATAAACAAACAAGATGGTTATTATCACAAGAAAGTTTGAAGTAATGCACATCTTATATCGTACTGTGATATAGGCGAAAGGCAATTTAACGGTGTTTTCATGTGTTATTCGGAAATATGCTACTTTAAATTGTTACCACCGTATAATTGAAATTTTTGTCAAAATTTAGCTTCTTATCAATGTGCGTCGTCAAATTCATTGTTTATTTACGGCCGTAAGAGCAGCATGAAGCCTAAAAACTCGTCGACCAATCAAAAAGCGGCACAGCTTTCTTGTGGTGAAAAGATACGAATGGCCATACTCTATCTATAAAGGTGCTCTAAACGGCCATAACGGATACTTTAATTGAACTGGATGGTGTGAAGAAAGGAAGTATGCTCCTAAAGTCGATGTATCAAAAAATAAGGACAATTTTTATACTTCTTTTACAATGTTTTAGAGTCCCTGACCAAAAAAAGTATTTCCGTCTTCATGTTTCAGAGACTGTCCACTTTTATGTTAGAGAATTGCAGCTGCCCTGAAAAAATGATTTAAAGCAAATTTTTCCGACGATTTACAGTTCATGCATATTAAGTAAATGGGCACTCCCCCCGTCCCGAATACTTTTAAAAATTTAAGGCATCTAATATGCATTAAGTCAATTTCATGAATTTTTACCAATATAATCGTTCTTCCCTCTTCTTTCCTCTATTCTTTTCTTCTCTCGTTCTTACCTTGTTCTTCCTCCGTTGGTGACGAAAAATTTAAAATTCTTGCATACAGGCAAGACAAAAATATACTTGTATCAAATCGTGTACAACAAAAATTTTAATGAGCTCCTCAGTCAAACAGTGTTTTTTCCACCCTTATGTTTTTCAAAGTGTAAACAATGTTGCTTAGCACGGCAATACTGCCGTTCTAAGGAAAAATGCCGTATGAACATTCAAAACTTGCCAGATCTTCGTGATGAAATGTTTCTTTTGTAGGAAACTGATGAGCTCACTGACATATTCAGATACTCTGGAATGAATTGCGGATAAAATCCTCTAATAAATTGCAAGAGAAATGTTCACAAAATTTACTAAAAGTTCGTATATTATAGAGGGAAATTTGGCAACACCAGAAGACTCATACGGCGTTCTTCCGTAGCAAGGCAGAATAGCTGAGCTATCGTTGAGATTGAGATTGTCATATTTTGATACTGCATAGACTGTCACAGTAAAGTTTAATGTGCGCTTTAACTCAACGCTTAAATTTTGTCCTTATAAATAAATTTCACTCTAAACAAAAGTATTCACTCCTTTTACTTCTCAAAAAATAGTAAAGATAAGCCTTGTTACGTAGGATAGGAATACTGAAACTTGTGAGCCCAGTTCACCTTCAATATTATGCTATGCAACACGGACAATAATTAATTGTAGAGCACGAACACGTCGAACAGTTGTGTCATATGTTGTATCGCAGTGGACCAGTAGACGAGGTACGAGTTTAAACATCCTGATATGTGGTTCAACATCAAAATTTCACGTGAAACACGATTAGCGCAATAAAAATAACTGATACTGACTCCCAAGTATAAGAGAATAACTTTTTATTTAGCATTGGTTACGATAAATTTGGATTTCCCGCTCACAAGAAAAACAGGAGGCTACTTGAATCAAATCGCAGACCTCAACAATTTTAGTGAGCTTTTTAATCAAGTTTTAACACAAGTCGTTGAACAGAAAGTGTTTTTTAAATGTTTAAATGTATCCATCAATATATTTCTTAAAATACAGTAAGTAGGAATTAAGTATAAAATAATGATAGATAACTACTAATATGAGGGGTGCCGGACCCCCAGACCGTATGCCCCTCACCGTTTGAAATGTTTGGATCCGCCAATGAATTTTGACGGAGAGTACATTTATCAGATCGCTTAAATTCGTACCTTGTCTAGTGATCCATTATTGTATGAGGCCGAACTGGAAGTCTATTACCGTGACTCGGTCATCGGACGAGATCCCAGCTTCGTTCTTTTCAGCTGAATAATTTTCGGGTCTAGCGCGGTAATCGCCAATACAAACATGGACGGTAATTACGCCCAGCAAACGTGTTTGTTTATTTGCGGAGGATGTTTATGAGCTCTTGCAGCGAGTAATGAAATGAAGGACTCAAGGTAACCTCTCCTGACCCTCCCCTCTTTCCTGTAAGGCACCAACACAAAGTTCCACGCTATGACCGCGACCCAAATTCTCAGACAAGTCTCCGTGGTCCAAGTCCAGATCAAGCACCAACTTTGGCACAATCTCAAACTCCGCTTTTTTCGCAGAGATTTTTGAAAATGATTATACTGGCATTCCATGAATGGTGAAAAGATCTGCAGAAAGACATTTGACGATAGTCGCAGAAACACGTGCTCGCTTCTGATTGGTACCGGATGACATCATTCGGTTCGGCGCAAAACCGGGGCGTTTTAAATTTGCGGAAAAGTTGTGCCTTTTGGGCTGCATATTCCTCGGTTTCTGAGTTACTTTTTCGCGTTTTTAATATGTGCATCGTGTTCTACACTTCATTTGCCTTAGGAAAACTGTATTAACAAGTCAAAATATGTTCATGGTTTAGTGACACATTCCACAAGGCTTTATTAAATAAAATTTTATGATGGAATTGTATGATATTTTTAAAACTTCTGTAATGAACTCAGCATACCGTCAAACGCATAGAAACAGTAAACTCTTAATTTCGAAATCCTGAAAAAAAATGTATGATGAGTAGAGACTAAGAGAGAAACCGAACACGGAATTTGGCCTGGAACGGCGCGGCGCGAGGCGCAGAGAGCAATGATGACGAGAACGTGAGATGAAAAGGAGAAACCCTCGGCGCGGCGGTCGGCATGTAACACATATTAGCGCCTACAAGACTGCATGAATACTTCACGCATTGCGCCAAAGACTGTGCGGTCGCTGCGGTCAGCAGCGGGCAGCGTGAAACGCATAGCGCCTACAAGACTGCATGAATACTTCACGCATTGCGTCAAACACAGTCGTGCAGCAGCGCGCGGTCGGCCCGAAACGCATAGCGCATGTAAGACAGTAGGAATACTTCATGCATTGCGCCAAATACAGTGCGTGATATTTTTAAAACTTCTGTAATGAACTCAGCATACCGTCAAACGCATAGAAACAGTAAACTCTTAATTTCGAAATCCTGAAAAAAATATGATGAGACAAATTTCGATGTTTCTTATCGATTCCTCAGATAATTCGTCGTCTCCTCGACGAAGAAGGGTAACTCCATTCCAATTGGCCAAATTGAACCAAACTAATAATTTATTTCACAATAACGTACCTGTGCTCCTGTGCCATGTTTATCCAAAATTCGTCTGATTATTGCAGGATATTTGAGGCAAAATCAGTGAAATTTTCAGATAGAAATGCCCAAGATCCTCCTGCAGCCGGATTGTTGAAACTTTAATTGGCTATGTCGGCACGATAAGACGAGACATAGCCATATCTGCGCCGTGTAATATATCGATTTTCGAAAAATCCGGAAAATTGTTGAAATAGCGTGGAAAATGAAAATTTTTTCAGAAAAATCCTCTCTATTCTAATAAAATCATTTTTAAGACGCTCTAAGGACGAGGTGAGGAAGGGGAGTAAGACGGTCCATGGGCTGGGGTGAGGAAGGGGAGTTCAATGTCCAACTTAGGCAGTTTCAATTTGTTCGTCCGGGAGATTTCGATGATTTCGCTGGCCGCGAAGCAGCCTCTGGGGGCGCGTAGCGACCAGGGGGCGGACCCCCTATGGACATTTTAAATGAAAGTTTATTTTGCATCTCTGGGTGAAACCGATAGGAGCGATCGCATTTCGCTCTAAAGCGTTTGCACGTGAAAAGTGCGGCTCTGGCCTCGGCTGCCCTGCTAAGGAAGAACGCCGTATGAGCTTTCAAGCGTTGCCAAATTTCCTTCGATAAAACACGAATTTCCTGGTAAAATTATGAATATTTTCCTTTGGATTTTTCAGATAATTTTGCACGCAATCTCACCTAAAGTTCCTGAAACTCCTTCAGGGGAAATATTCATAAATTTCCTCAAAAATAAACATTTTATCGAGGGAAATTCGGCAACGCCTGAAGGTTCATACGGCGTTTTTGCATAGCGCGGGAGTCGGGTGGTCTGGTGCGAGGAGCGAGCAGCCTTGGGTCTAATTACGACAGCGACAGCGACAGCGAGAGCGAGAGCGCACGGGGTGAAACCTTAATCAATTAAACGGTAACAAAGATCTAAAAACGCGTGTAGCTCGTTCGTTAGTGTTTGCCCCGTTGTCATAATCAATTTGTTTGCCGTCGAGCGATAAAAACCGCACGAATATTGTCAATATGTTACCGAGCCGGGCCCGGGCCGGGGCGAGCGAGTCACCCGCTTAATTTACGGCCGCTTTCGCTCGTGTGTGGGTGATGCTCGTGGTCTGGTGAGTCTGGAAATGAGGCCGCGTCGCTCCTGACGTCATCCTCCGACTCGCGCATGGAGCCGCTATCGCCCGTCCTCCATCCTCCGTCCAACCGGAAAATTTCAGTGGCGTGGCGTGCTTTGCGATATATCGATTGATCGGCCATTTAAACCTATGTGAAAGATCGATAAACAGGGTGTTCGGAGCGAACACCTTAACAATCGATTCTTTACCATAGGTTTAAATGGCATAACAATCGATACATCGCAATTCACGCCACGCCACTGGAAAATTTCCCCACGTTTCTCTCCGTGGATGGACCACTACTCTGCCGTGCTAAGAAAAACGCGGTATGAGCCATCAGGTGTTGCCAAATTTCCTTCGATAAAAACCGAATATACTGAGAAAATTGTGAATATGTGCTTCCAAAATTTTCACGCAATTTTGTATGCAATTTAATCTAAAACATCTGAAAGTTCCGAGGAAAAATGTGCATACATTTCGTCAAAAATACATGTTTCATTAAGGGAAATTTGGCAACTCTCTAATTTTTATACAGCGTTCAGCATGGCAGTACTCTGCCGTGCTAAGAAAAATGCCGTATGAGCCTTCGAGCATGGATGCTAAGTTAAAATATAAAGAACACATCCTCACTAAAAAAGAACAAATCAAACTTAAATGTAAAAAGACGAATTGGTTAATTGGAAAACACTCTAAATTAAGTCTTAAAAATAAGATTCTCTTATATAAAACCACGATAAGGCCGGTATGGGCGTACGCCTGTTAGTTGTGGGCCTGTTCGGCAAACTCGAAACGAGAGATTGAAACTATCCAAAATATTGCATTAAGAAAGATAGCCCATGCTAGATGGTACGAAAGGAACATTGATATTCGGACGGAACTTGGGATAGAAAGTATGGAAGTTTTCGTCTCTCGTATGTACGAGAGATACGAAGCGCTTCTGGAATCTCACCCCAATACTGAAGCAATTAAGCTTCTGGATTGGGTCGGGGAGACCAGACGTCTTAAACGCAGGAAGCCCCACGAGCTTCACACACCGGACTTTAAAAATGTCTAAGTTAACCCACTTCTCTCGCTAGGGACTTGGTCCCACCTTTAGGGCTCTACTCCCCTCTATCTTTGTCGATAAGGGAGCACCCCTACGTTAAAAGACATTCTGTCTATTAAGTTAGCAGATACCTCCTTAAGTTATTCACTGTTAGGCTTTTGCACTTTCTGCCACTCCCAATTCACTTATTTACATTAATTATCTCTTTGCCATGATTTTTTGTCTAATCTTGTATCACCATTAACTGTTAATTCTATAACCTCTTCAACTACACTCACACACATCACATAGTTTAGTTTCTGTCACCATTTAATTTTTAATTTCAGTCCTCTAATTTTAGTTTCAGTCTTCTAGTTTTAGTTTTAGTTTTAGTATCAGTCTTAAGTACATCCAAATCTAATTTCAGTCTTAAAGTGCCTATTTAAATATTTACCATTTAAATCAAAATGTAAAAAGACCATACGAGGGTCTAAACATCTCATTGTAAATACCTTAACATGTATTTTACTGAATAAAAAAAAAAAATGAGCCTTCGAGCGTTGCCAAATTTCTTCTGGCAAATGTCTAATTTTCAGGAAATTTTTCGAATATTTTTCTGCAAAGGGTATCCCGGGATAAGCATGTCAAAATGCCCTTGTGAATGGATTTTTATTTTAACCATTTTAAGTCATCAAGGGTGTCCTAAAACTTAGGTTTCGGGGGATTTTAGCCCCCCAACCCCCTCCGCCCCCCCTCAGACCCCCAAAAACCGCTTTTTTGGGCTATTTTTGACTATGCTAACGTCATTTCCTCATAACTTTCGTAATTTTCGATAGAATTGAACCAAAATTTGTCAGAATCTACATCAATTAGCTTAGTTTTTGTAGAAAAAAATTCATTATCATCGGATTATATTTTAGCCTCTAAAAAAATTCGTAAAATTTTTGAAAAAAATCATTTTTTTCCTTTTTTCGCGGCTACGTGGCGTATGGAAACATGTACACAAACAAATATTGTCTCTTTTCTTAATTTATACATCCAATAAGATACAGGAAAAATTTCGTGTTGATCGGAGTGGTGCGCCATACTTAAAAACGCAATTTTCTAACCTCAAAACGGCCTAAATGCCACCATTAGCCTCCTTCGATGACTAGGCGTGGAGAAATGTAGAGAGAAATATCCGGTTTTATCGTCTCACCTCTTAAGTGATCCACTTAAGTACCTTGAGTCAAAATTTCGAGTTGATCAGAGTGGTGCGCAACACCCAAGCACGCAATTTTCTAACCTCAAAACGCCGAAATTGCCCATTTCGGCACCTATTATCACTCCGCGTGAAAAAAAAAGAGAGGTACATCCGATTTGATTGTCCTAACTCATGACTTAGACACTTAAGTACCTTGAGTCAAAATTTCGAGTTGATCAAAGTGGTGCGCAACACCCAAGCACGCAATTTTCTAACCTCAAAACACCGAAATTGCCCATTTCGGCACCTATTATCACTCCACGTGAAAAAAAAGAGAGGTACATCCGATTTGATTGTCCTAACTCATGACTTAGACACTTAAGTACATTTAGTCAAAATTTCGTGTTTATCAGAGTGGTGCGCAACAACCGAAAGCGCCGATTTCTAACCTCAAAACGGCCAAAATGTCTATTTTGGCACCCATTATCACTCCGTGTGAAAAAAGAGAGGTAGGTACATTCGATATTATAGTCCTACCTCATGAGTTACACACTTAAGTACATTTAGTTAAAATATCGTGTCTATCAGAGTGGTGCGCAACACCCACGCACGCAATTTTCTAACCTCAAAACGGCCAAATTGCCCATTTCGGCACACATTACACCGCTCTGCATGGGTTCTGTCCTTCGACCCAGATCAATTTTTTTCAATTTATAGGTGCAAAAGAAGTCCAATCATGCCCATATTAACTTCAGGAAAATTATCTGGTGGTCAGGACGCCGCCATCTTGATTTTTTTCAAAATTGAGAAAACCCACTCTATGCTTTGCCGATGACCAGATCGTTTTAGCTCAAGATGAGGAAGATGCAGATTACATGACGCGGAAGTTGGTCGAAGAATATCGGAAATGGGGCGTGGATGTTAGTGTGTCCAAGACAGAGAAGCTGGTCGTGGGAGCAGCGCATCAACGGCAAAGCATAGAGCTTGAGGATGGACGGCGCATCGAAGAGTGTGATGAGTACAAGTATCTCGGTGTCTGGCTTGATCAGGATGGAAGGATGGATAGAGCAATTAAGGACAGGATCATCCAGGGCAGGAGAGCCATCGCGATGCTGAACGGGGTGCTCTGGGATCAGAGCATCTCAAAGGCAAACAAGCACCGGATATATGACGCCATCGTTAAAAGTATCGTGCTCTATGGTAGTGAAGTGTGGCCTTTGACGAAAAGAACGCAAGAAATGTTGAGGGCAACTGAAATGGATTTTTGGCGGCGATCTGCCGGCATTTCGAGACGGGACCGTGTCCGTAATGAGAGAATTCGCCAGGTGATGAAGGTGATGAAGGTTGAAGAAGATATCGTGTACGACGTCATGTCCAGGCAGTTATGCTGGTATGGACATGTGCAAAGAATGTCGGAGGAGAGGTTACCCAAACAAGTTTTGGATTGGGTACCACCTGGGAAGAGGCGACGGGGACGTCCCGTAAAGGGTTGGCGGCAGGGCGTTGACGAAGAGATGTTGCGGTGTCAGTTGCCCGATAACCTCTGGGAGGACAGGCACATGTGGCGTTTGGGTGTCGTAGAACGCCAGAGTGCGTTATAAAGCGACTTTATATATATAGAAAACCCACGATTAGATTTTTGCAAATATCTCCTGAACGATTCATCTCACGAAAAAAACAAAAAAAACCCGCAGAAAAAAGATGAAATCTCCTGAGAAAACCTAAAAATGTGGCCAATGTAGTGCTAGACTCACACTATTTGCGGGGGGGGGGGGGGGGGGGGGGTTGGACCGACCCAAAAAGTTCAAAAATTTTCAATCAGAGCAAAAATTTTGTGCTCTAATGAGGATCAGTACAAAACTGATGGGGTAGAGTGTTCAGCTCACACAGCTTGCATTGGACTATTAATTTGAGGTCACGTCGAGGGATCTATAATTTTGGGTCTTTTTAAAATCTCATCAAAAGATCACACTCATCAACGAGATCATATAAACCGCTGTTTCACAGGATTAAATCAAGTTTGGTAACCATTGGTAGGAGATTTCATCTTTTTTCTGCGGTTTTTTTTTTTGTTTTTTTCGTGAGATGAATCGTTCAGGAGATATTTGCAAAAATCTAATCGTGGGTTTTCTCAATTTTGAAAAAAATCAAGATGGCGGCGTCCTGACCACCAGATAATTTTCCTGAAGTTAATATGGGCATGATTGGACTTCTTTTGCACCTATAAATTGAAAAAAATTGATCTGGGTCGAAGGACAGAACCCATGCAGAGCGGTGTAATGTGTGCCGAAATGGGCAATTTGGCCGTTTTGAGGTTAGAAAATTGCGTGCGTGGGTGTTGCGCACCACTCTGATAGACACGATATTTTAACTAAATGTACTTAAGTGTGTAACTCATGAGGTAGGACTATAATATCGAATGTACCTACCTCTCTTTTTTCACACGGAGTGATAATGGGTGCCAAAATAGACATTTTGGCCGTTTTGAGGTTAGAAATCGGCGCTTTCGGTTGTTGCGCACCACTCTGATAAACACGAAATTTTGACTAAATGTACTTAAGTGTCTAAGTCATGAGTTAGGACAATCAAATCGGATGTACCTCTCTTTTTTTTCACGCGGAGTGATAATAGGTGCCGAAATGGGCAATTTCGGTGTTTTGAGGTTAGAAAATTGCGTGCTTGGGTGTTGCGCACCACTTTGATCAACTCGAAATTTTGACTCAAGGTACTTAAGTGTCTAAGTCATGAGTTAGGACAATCAAATCGGATGTACCTCTCTTTTTTTTTCACGCGGAGTGATAATAGGTGCCGAAATGGGCAATTTCGGCGTTTTGAGGTTAGAAAATTGCGTGCTTGGGTGTTGCGCACCACTCTGATCAACTCGAAATTTTGACTCAAGGTACTTAAGTGGATCACTTAAGAGGTGAGACGATAAAACCGGATATTTCTCTCTACATTTCTCCACGCCTAGTCATCGAAGGAGGCTAATGGTGGCATTTAGGCCGTTTTGAGGTTAGAAAATTGCGTTTTTAAGTATGGCGCACCACTCCGATCAACACGAAATTTTTCCTGTATCTTATTGGATGTATAAATTAAGAAAAGAGACAATATTTGTTTGTGTGCATGTTTCCATACGCCACGTAGCCGCGAAAAAAGGAAAAAAATGATTTTTTCAAAAATTTTACGAATTTTTTTAGAGGCTAAAATATAATCCGATGATAATGAATTTTTTTCTACAAAAACTAAGCTAATTGATGTAGATTCTGACAAATTTTGGTTCAATTCTATCGAAAATTACGAAAGTTATGAGGAAATGACGTTAGCATAGTCAAAAATAGCCCAAAAAAGCGGTTTTTGGGGGTCTGAGGGGGGGCGGAGGGGGTTGGGGGGCTAAAATCCCCCGAAACCTAAGTTTTAGGACACCCTTGATGACTTAAAATGGTTAAAATAAAAATCCATTCACAAGGGCATTTTGACATGCTTATCCCGGGATACCCTTTCTCAGATAATTTTGTTTGTACTTTGATCTAAAGTGTCTGAAAATTTCAGGGAAAAATATTCATAATTTTCCTCAAAAATAAACATTTTATCGAAAGAAATTTGGCGACTCTGGAATGTTCATACGACGTTGCTCCTTAGCACGGCAGTGCTGATGCGCTAAGGAAAAACGCCGTATGAGCATCCAGGCGCAGCCAAATCGCCTTCAGTCACCGGAAAAAAGTCGCTTGGATCTATTAATAACATCGACAAGAAAAAATACTCTTGATTCAATCGGATTTTTCCTTGAATCGAAGAGCCAAGCCTCTTGGTTTGAGCGGATTTCCTTTTGATTCCAGCGAAAATTCGATTGAATCAAGAATAGTTTTTCTTGTCGATGTTTTTAAGAGTTTTGAGTTCTGGACTCTAGATGCAAGCGCGACTTTTTTTACCAGTGTAAAATACGAATTTCCTGGAAAACTTGTGAATATTTTCCCCCAATTTTTCCCATTTTCGCAATTTGATCCACAGTATTTGAAACTTTAAAGGGAAAATATTCATAGCGTCACTCAAAAATTAAACATTTAATCGGAAGCAATTAGGCAACTCGAGAGTATTCATACGGCGTTTTTCCTTGGCACGCCAGACTAGACAGGGCACGAAATTAGTCCTCGGTGCCGTGAATCGGCCAAGAAACCATAAGCGAATTTCAACATGCGAATGCAATTTTCCAGAGATAAATGACGCGAAAAATTCGATGTGCACATTCAAACCGCTGCGTGAAACGCATAGCGCCTACAAAACTGCATGAATACTTCTCGCATTGCGTCAAACACAGTGCGTGCAGCAGCGGTCGGCCCGAAACGCATAGCGCATGTAAGACTGTAGGAATACTGCACGCATTGCGCCAAAACAGTGCGGTCAGCGCGGCGCGGCGGCGGAAGTTAAAATTATTAAACCACATTTATGTTTGTTCTTTCATAATTTTTTCGTTCATTTCTTATAAATGGAGGGCCTTGTCCATACAGAGATAGGTTTACGGAACTTAACTTTCGCGCCAAGTTCCGTGAACTTTTGCTAGTAGTGTTGACAGGGCTTTCACAAAAAATGTGACCAACACGAGTAAACGCGTCTTATACGCCTCTCCCCCTCCGGCACGTTTACTTGATGGTTTTTATTGATGTTTCAAAACGAACGAGAAGGGGGCGGCAAAAGACAGGCGGCCCATGGGCGGCAAGTAAGTAAATCCGGCC
Source organism: Bemisia tabaci (assembly GCF_918797505.1). Lineage (NCBI taxonomy): Eukaryota > Metazoa > Arthropoda > Insecta > Hemiptera > Aleyrodidae > Bemisia > Bemisia tabaci. The sequence goes on from NC_092793.1 coordinate 6,480,881, forward strand.
CTGATGTGTGTATGATTCACCCACAACCTCTTGACCCACAGCATTTAGACCCTTATAAACTTTTGTATACATGACTTTTTGGAAAGAAGGAGTTTTAACATAAATGCATTTTACCCTACCTGAAGAAGTCGTGATGAGATCGAGTTGGCGAACTTGATTCCTAACTCCAGTTTCCAATTATTAAGACGTTAAATGTCACAATTAACATCGTTTTTTACAGGGAGAATGGAGGCAAAGATATTGGACGTTTTGTTGCGGTGCTCATTATAAACACGAAGGTTACAACGAAAGTCACTTTATCCAGGACATCACGGTAAACTAAGATGGGCGGTGCAACTATTGCAACTCCTGAGTCGCTCAAATTGCGTTTATCGAGGTGAAGGCGAACTTGATTTCTAACTCCAGTTTGCAATTATTCAGACGTGACCGCGAGAGCATTGCTTAATTCTAACTTTTGTAACTTGCAACTTAATGAATACACTTGCAGACGAAAAAACACGTAGGTAAAAAAGGTTGTGAGTGAATATTTTTGAGTAGAATAGTCTTGGGAGAATACGTGTGGGTGAACAGTCCCTTTTTCGAAAATATTGTGGATAAGTAGTCCTGGTACCGGAAAAGCATTAATGACATTCCTCAAAATTAATGTTATATTGGGAGAAATTTGGCAATTTCTGAAGGTATAACTGAAATTAGAAATGGACAGATTTCTGTCAAACGGAACTATGTGCATTATGACGTGAGCCCTGTTGCACATGTATTCTTATGTGTCTCAGGGTTCATTTCGTAATGCACATAGTTCCGTTTGACAGAAATACGTCCAAATCAAGTTCGCCTTCATTTCGATAAACGCAATTTGAGCGACTCAGGAGTTGCAATAGTTGTATCATCCATCTTAGTTTACCTCGAAATTTCACGTTTTATCGGGGGAAAATTTGGCAATTCCTGAAGGTTAGAAGGCGTTTTTCCTTCGCATGGCAGAATACGACCTTTAAGATCGCCGTCGCGGGAAGGGTTGCATGCAAAGCACCGAGCTCGCGAGCTTGGCACGGAAGGGTGGGGGAGGGGGTTAAGTACGTGAGCATTTTGTTTTTTCAAACAATTATGCTAGGCTGTTAAACGGTTCGATTGTAGTTGATAATGAACTGGTAATCCCCAGGGTCGCGACCGGGCCGCGGTGGGGCCAGATGGCAGGTTGACCCGAGCGCCGAGCCGAGGGCTAAACAAGTGCGGCTGTCAATCAACCCGCGGCGGCCCGCGCCAGCAACCATCCGCCGCGCGCCGCCCCGCTTAAATCCGCCGATACACGGGGTTGTCGATCTCGCGCCAATTCAAAATTAGCCGCGGTGGGTGCGGAGTCCAGGCCCCAGGGTGGCCTAAGTCCTATGCTGCTTACATCATTCCGTCCCTCTTCTTACCTGAAGGGAGGCATAGGCGGATCCAAAGGGGGGCGTAGCTCAGCCTGTGGATGGAGTCAGTTGGAGAGGTCTGGCATGAAACTTTTGACTAAAACTGCAAATTTTGATGTTTATTTCGTCACATTTTAAATTTTAAGGGGTGCTTTCACAAGAAACGTTTATGAGGAAACCAACACTAGGAAAAAAACACATTGGATCTAGAGTCCAGACTCTTAAAAACATCGAAAAGAAAAAATACTCTTGATTCAATCGGATTTTTGCTTAATCAAGAACCAAGCCTCTTAATTTGAGCGGATTTCCTTTTGAGTTAAGCAAAAATCTGATTGAATCAAAGTATTTTTTCCTGTCAATGTTATTTCAAGAGTCTGGACTCTAGATCAAATGTGTTTGTTATCCAGTGAATGACTCTACTTTTAGAACCTCAAAGTTTTGTATAATCGGAGTTATAAGCGTTTTAAGTTTCCATTTTTGTCCGACCTCTCCTATTGACTCGATCCGCAGTGCGTAAGGGACGTTAGCCCCCCCCCCTTCTTGCCCGAAAACAAGATGGAAGAAAAAAGGAAGGAGGAAGGACGGAAAGAACGGAGGAAAGTTAAGCTTACATTTGGTAATTATTTAGAACGAAATTGACTGTAACTACGTATTAGAGGCTTCTAAAATTCTAATATTTTCTGGGGGACGCCCCCTGACCCTCCTTCTGCTCTCCCATGTTCAAGATGTCTGGATTCGCCTGTGATGGCGCAAAAGTTTTCGACTGCGCGCCGATGAGGAGGCGTGGCCAACTAGTCTGATAAATTTAAGGGAGATTCGCTGAAAAAAAGTTTAATAAGTGAAAATAGATATCAAATACAATCAGGATATTTGGGATCAATAACATGCGAATTTTTGACTAGACAATGGTAAAAATAAAAAATTATGATTTTTTTTAAATTTTAAATGTAATTTTTATTTATACCTTTTTCCGATTATTTCTTCGATTTCTCTTTTTCCCGTCGTTCCAGTTGAGAATGGTCAAGTGATTGGCTCTGAATAAAATCGCTTAATGAAAAGTGCGGACGTACGGTACATTGGGCCAACCGAAATTATTTGGGGAAAAGCGAAATTTTTCTGAAAAAGGGAAAAGTACAAATAATTTACCTCAGGAAGTAAACTAGAGCGAACAGAAAAAAAATGAAGTTGTAAACCTTCAAAATAGGGCCCTTCTTTGAACAGCCAGCAGTTTAATGCTAGAATCGAGCGAATCATCAATGTATTGATTTAGAATGCACCATTCTCACCACCCTCCTCAAATGGGAATTTCAGGACTTAACGGCAACATTGCAAATATCGTGGCTGCCGACCTGCACACCCCCCTCCCCCATCCAAATCCATGACGATTGATCTGAATTAATTATGAGGTGTTCCTGTCTCCCTCTTACTCCTTCTTACACCCGCACACCCGGTCTTCTCGTCGCCCCTCGGGCGTAAGGGCGTACCTCAATTGCCACGTGAGCCCTGTTTTTCTTATATATCCATGCATCATGGGGCTCATGCAGGAGTCGAGTTACGCCCTTACATCAGAGAAGCGACGTTCTTTGCTGTTCCAAGTGCCACTGAGTAACTCCCACTGACTTCAAGAGGTGCTAATTCCGCGCTGTTCGCGGGTATGCAGCATGGAAACTTGGCTGTAGTCCTGCTTATCACTCTCGGGTTATGCCATGCCCCGGAACATTACCAGTTCTGAATTTACATTTACCTACCTACTTGCATCACTAACTACATGCATTTTGAGTCGTAGCCCTCCACACTGAAAAAAATAATCGGTGGGATTTACCAGAGTTTGGGTGTTATTTACCATACTGTCTACTTGATTTTTTACACAGTGAAGCTGCAGCATAGTTACCAATATACCGGTATGGTAAATAACACGATACGGCTGACACTATGCGACACAGTGCCAGTGTGGCGTTCCCGACTGACTAGTATGGTAATTTCAAGCATCCAGATGCTGCGACAAACCTTGTAGATTCTAAAATCCACTCATCTTATATTATTAAATGCTTTTGATGAAAGTCGTGGATATTTTACTTACATCTTACTTTTAGAAATTCCGTTACATACACAATCAATGGCAGTTAAAGACAGTTTCAACGAGAAATAGCAGATAATTGCTTCACTGATTTCAAGTAAATGATACCAAAACCATACTTGTTATTCGCGTTAAGGTATCATTTACAGACTAAATCAGATCCACGGAAAATTTAATTGCATATAATAAATAGATAGTTCAAAATATACCCACAAAAAGACACTACATGAAAATCCAATCGCACGGTTCACGGTGGGGCAGAAGCTGCCAAATTTTGCTTAAAGTTACAGTTAAACATCAATCCCACGCACATTTGTCTCTTCATCTGAGTATGTTGAGCTTCGAAAATTTTAACAAGAATATAGATATACCTACGAACGAAGTATTCAAAAATCACTTCTAGTCGATTATTTTCAAATTACTTCCGCACTTTTATGTTTTCGAAATGACTTTACACAGAACCGATATTCACTGGATTGCAGAACAACTTTGCGAAGGTTTTCAAATTTTCAGGATTCCTTCACTTTGCAAGCCAGATTCATTGTAGCAACTCCTAACCTCCAGAAATTGGTCGATACGAATAACGAAAAAATCTCAGAAAATGTATGTGGCAGATCAATATAGATAGATTCGAAGAGAAGACGGTAGCTTTAGGGACAATTCGAACACAAATTTGGGCAAATTACGCGTGGATTCACATGGATTAATATGGATCAATAAAACACAGCCACGGACTCCGACCCTCAACGTGATAAATTTATAACTGACAAACAGACAAACGAAAAATGGCGGACCACAGACCGCAGCGCAGTCAAGCGGGAGCTCTCACCACGCTGACTATACCAGTATGGTAAATTTAACCTACCAACACCATGACCAGTCGCATACAGATGCCTACAGATATCAAACGCAAGTGTTACCATGTTATTCCATACTTTTAACTCATCGTATGGTAAAAAATACCCAGCTGATGGTGAGAAATACCTAAACGATGGACAGACACACCTAACTGATATTTACAATCCGGGTATGGTAATTTTTATATCGAGTATGATTCTCACTTTCATCTAGATGCTTAAATCGACCATTATTTGGCTTTTTATCACCATATTTTTTTTTACTATACCATTATGGTCAATCCCACTTCCACTTTTTTTTCAGTGCAATTTTCAATAACCTCATAATTATTGGAGATCAATAATTTTCGCTATATTGAAAAAATTACCCGAAAATTTTTTTAGATTATTTTAAAATACCGCATACTGTAGAGGAAAAGTATTCGCCGTGCTCAAAAAAAGTATGACAATTCCAACTATTATTTCAGCTGATTTTGGCACAAGTCATAAGAGTAGTTGCGCTAGTTAGAAGTGTAAAGACACTAGCCAGCGGTGTAGTTAATCCAACCACACTTGTGCTGATTGTGAGAGCACCAGCTAGAGGTATGGTTAATTCAACCACACTTTCAGCTATCTTAACCGTACTTTTCGCTTGTACAACTACTCAAGTATCTGGCGCCAAAATCAGCTAGGATTACAGTTGGGATTATGATACTTTTTTTCCGTGTGTATAAAACCTGATGAAATTTTGGAGTAAAAGACGAGTCCATGTACTGAGGCATGTTTGAAGTAAGTTATATACGGTTCCCTATTTGTCGTTTCTTGGACCAAAAAACCTAACTCCATTCCAAAGTTGCGATGCTGATTGAAACAATTTGAGTTTTTACATGAGTATACCTGAAAAATTTGTATTCAAAATGGGCCTGATTTTCACATGAGATCAGGAGAAAAATCAGTGAAATTTTCCATTATAAATGCCAAAGATTCTTCTGGTAAAAATGAAATTTGTAAAGGGAAATTTGGCAACATTCAAATGAAATAACGTTCTTTTGCGAGGGAATTGGCGGATGTATAAGAATATTAGAGTAAATGGTATAATTTGAAACTTAGGGATTTCCCATTTACGAAAATCCACTATACTAGAAACCAATTTCTAAGCTTCAAAGAGAGAGTTTGAACTTTCTTTTTACGGCGAGGAATTTTGAAACTTTACACACGTATTTCTCGGAATAGCAAAAACTGCAGCCTATTTTTCCTACAAGTCCTCCATATATTCTGCCGTGCTGAGGAAGAACGCCGTATGAACCTATAGGCGTTGCCGAATTTCCTTAGCTAAATCACAAATTTTCGGGAAAATTCGCAAACATTTTCCTTCCGATTTTTCAGATAATTTTGTTCGCAATTTCACCCAAAGTTCTTGAAAAATTCTCGGAAAAATATTCATAACTCTCCTCAAAAATAAACATTTTATCGAAGGAAATTTGGCAACTCTCGAATGTTCATACGGCGTTTTCCCTTAGCACGGCAGTACTGAAATGGACTCTGATAACACTTTTTACCGTTACCGTTACGTTTTTTATTTTGGATTCAATTTTCGAGGAAGCAACTCGAAGCTCCCGCATGAACCGGGGAGAGCGGGAGGCTGTTAATTGGTTCAGGTCGGAAAAGCGTGGAGCTTTCAGAAGTTTCAATTAGCGGCGACCAAGAGAGAGACAGAGGGATGATACGCGGCAGGGAAAGACAGTGGCGTCGAGGGAGACGGAAGCCGGGAGCACGGCCATGACGATTCTTTGACGCGAAGCCGAGATTGTTGGAGCGGAAGAGGAATCGTCAAATTATCAATTATAATCTTCGGGCTTGGACACATGCTCCTTTCACACAGAAAAACCGTGGCGCGCTCAGCGCGCTCCGAGCCCAGATTCAAATTTGGTACCCGCTCCGCTCTGACGCACAGTGCACTGGAACAAAAAACACATTGGATCTAGAGTCCAGACTCTTGAATACATTGACAAGAAAATGGACTCTTTATTCAATCAGATCTAAGCTTAAATCAAAAGAAAATCCGCTCAAATGAAGAGGCTTGGTTCTTGATTTACGCAAAAATCCGATTGAATCAAAAGTATTTTTGCTTGTCGATGTTTTTAAGAGTCTGGGCTCTAGATCCAATGTGTTTTTTTCCAGTGTGGTGACGTGCAGATTTGTTGAGGAACAACAGGTCGTAGACAAGGAATTTTTGCAGGGTTGTGGCATCGACTTCGTTGAGTAAAATTTCGTTAAAACCTCAGAAAGTTCATAAAAAAGTTCAAAAAATCATTTCTTAATAAGAGAGAAAGAGCTGATCAAAATCCTACCAATTAGAAGTCGACAGTCGAGTTAACGTAGCGAGGCAATTTCGTTTGCATCCTTTTAGCTTTTTACTGCGTGGCGGTGCGCGAGTACTGCCGGGTGAGGTATGAAAAAATACAGAGAGCTTCTACGACAACAGAGATTACTTCAACTTTTCCAATTCCATCCAATCTTACTCTATAATATGAACGTATAAGAGTAGCGTGCGTATGCGCCAACAGCGTCTGCGGCCTATATGGTCTAAGGCCTATTAAATGGCTAAAATTGGTAAACTTTTATTTTTAGGGTGGTGCACATTTTTTTAGCTATTCCTGTCATCGTAAAATCACCCATGACCCTAAGTTACGTAGTTTCACTTCCACTGAACAAGTTAAAAGCTCAATACTTTGCAGTTAAAAAAGGAACTACACTGAGGAAAAAAAACACATTGGATCTAGAGTCCAGACTATTAAAAACATCGACAAGAAAAAATACTCTTGATTCAATCGGATTTTTGCTTAAATCAAGAACCAAGCCTTTTAATTTGAGCGGATTTCCTGTTGATGTAAGCAAAAATCTGATTGAATCAAGGGTATTTTTTCTTGTCAATGTTTTCAAGAGTCTGGACTCTAGATTCAATGTGCTTTTTTTCTAGTGCATTAAAAAAGGAAGTTTGTTAAGCAGTGAACTTGAGACCTAAATTTCGTTGAGTTGCATGAAAGTTTACTTCAAAGAAAGGTTAGGAGGCTCAAAAGCTCAAGAAACTCCGGAAACCTCATTGTGCGATCCTTTGTGCGCCGGGGTGAAAGAGACAAATTATTGACGGCGACCAATCAAACGTTTAGTCTAAATAATCCGGCGGTATAAATCCTTGCCTGTCGCCGGGGGCCGGGGTGTCAAAGAGCGATCCAATTATTATAGGATTGCAAGGCGGTAAACACCGGATTCATTTGAGAGGGTTGTGAATTCGTGATTTCACACACGCCGCGGCCGCCCCTAGCGCCCTCGCCCCTGGCGCATTCTTTCGGTAATCCGCGCCTACTACAGGGCGCCAAAAAAGATAAAAAGCCGTCGAAACAAAAGTGCACCGCCGCGCCCGACTCCCGACTCATTTCCATGCGTCGTTAAAAAGCATCGCTTTAAACGGACAAATGCGATTAATGTCCGTTCTGACGCCTTTTTTTCGTCCAACACCGGATTAATTGATATTAAGCTCGTATTGTATTGTTGCAAACAGATCGATGTCCCCGACGCGACGCGGCGCCAACCCTCTAATTCTCCTGCGGTCCGTCTATCTATTCCGACAACCCCATTCAGCCACCGAAAGACCGTTTCAGTTTATCCTTACATAATTAAAAGCGTGGCATCACGCGTGTTGTCACGATAAAATAGTGAGACTTTATTAACTTACTCCGATTATTAAGCAAGTAGCGAAACCGGTGCCGTTTAGAGTCCCTTCGTACTGAGAGTTAAGACAATGCGAATCCATTTCTGATTGGTCAACCGGATTTTAGGCCTTCACAGTGTCACAAACGGGAATAAAGATTACATTTTCACCGATTGCAAAGATTATAATCTGGAATGGACCGGGGAAGAACGGGTTCGACGAGGAACAAACGGAATGAGGGAAGAAACGGAGATAGGAATTTGAGAATGAGCCGATCAAAGATTACGGAAAAACTTTCAATTTGTGTAATCTTTATTCTCGTTTGTGGCTCCATGGACTCCATGAGGGGATGTTGTCTTAACTCTCAGTATAAAGGGACTCTACCCACACCGAATGCTCTTCAACCGAGATTCCAAAGAGCAAATAAGAGTGCGCAATAGGGAAGGTGCGTGCCCACCAAATTTCCGCGCTTTTTTCAGGCAATCAGATACTCGACTACCACTTTTGAATTCCCTCTGAAAAATAGCATGGGAAATTGAAATCATATATTTTTTCTCGAATTCAGCCAATATTTTGGGAAGAAGATGTCCATAACTAACTTCTCAAAGATTTGGCGTATCTATTGATGTAGAATACGTTCCACTTACTTCAAGAAACACCAAAGGTCTTGATTTTTCAATTTTCAATTTATTTTTCAATCGGGTCGATGTTTTTAACAGTCTCGTCAGCTCTTTAGAGAAAAACATCGACCTGAGTAGAGGAAAATTGAAAGTTCGAAAATCAATATCTTAGGTGTTCTTTGTAGTAAGTGGAACGTACTATAGAGACATTGACAGAGAAGCCAAGAGCCGCTGGTACTCTTACACGTTATTAAGGTTAGGAATTATCCCGTTCATGACTAGAAAAGAAAAGCAATTCGGTGGTATAAAAATTCACTGAGCCACAAACACAGTCGTGCTTTTCCGTCGGATACCTGGGGGAAGTAACGGAAATCAGTCTCAAGTCATGAAATTCATCGCATACCTGCGTCATGACAGACTTGCCCGAGGCGTTTCATTGGCGGGGACGAATCGAGACTCCAGAAGAAGAGAGGTTTTTAAAGCTGGTGCGATTGAAGTTCAAGTAGAGTATAGGGGAAAAATTACGTATTTTTCAAATGAAGTTTATGGGAAAAATATTAAAAGGTTATTTACCAATATTTGAGACCTTTAATTCGAATCCGAGTATTTTTCATCAGTGCAGGAATTGACTGCGTAAAGAAGAGCCATTCGTAATTTATTTCAGGATATGCCGCCAGATGACGTCAAAATGCAGCACAATTTCTCACTTTCACATCTATTTTTCTACAATGAAGAATTCGCAAAAAAATGATTAATGCTTCATCTGAGAGCGCTTAAGCAGCTGATCTTGCGGTATTTTGAATAATTTTTTCTGATATGGGAAATAGTGTAAAAATAGATATGAAAGTGAGAAAATGTACCACCACGTAATGTCATCAGGCGGTATTTCCCATTTACAGACATGTATTTTAGCAGGTTAGGTCCTTTGGTAATAACTTTTTAGATGATTCCTCAATTTAGAAACCAAGGATATTTGTGTTCTTAGGTCACCCGGTAGATATTTGGATAAAAGGGAACATTTCAAAAGATCGTGATTTTTCCCTGGGGAAAAAAAAGAAAAAATATATTGCTCTATTTAGAGTAACATTTTCGGTTCTCATGTGTGGTTGTATTGTGGTATCACTATCAGTTTTCAAGCTTATACCCGAAGATGGAAGCAGGAATAATTCACAGAAAATTGTGTGAATTAGTTACTTGACCTCACGGTCAGTTCGCCTTCAGTTTTCAGGGTAGGCAACCCGAGCTCTTACGTGGCCGAATATTGGTATCACTCTTAGATGTCATGATTGCTCGAATTTCTTTTTTTTCAGTGTGGTTCTTACCACACTGTGGTTCTCAGTGTGGTTGTTTTGTGGTAGTGGTTATTATGATAAATTCATCGAAGTTCAGACACCTGCAAATTTGCCGTTTCCCATTTCGGAAAAAAATTATAAAAACCACAGCAAACGCAGCTCATTAAGCACTCTAAGATGAAGCAATAGAATTTTTTCGTGCAAATTCTCCTTCAAAATCGCGTGATACAAACCCTCGACCAGGAGGTCAGAGAGGTTGCATTCACCGTCCGATTAGTTTCTCACACATACCATTCAAGTTTCCGCGGAATTTCGCGGGTCTCGGGACGGTGACGTCAATATCCTGCGTTCGTCAAAGTCCGTCTTAGTCCTCCCCCCTCCCCCCGCGTCTATCACACCCACATCCACGGAGGAGATCCATCTCTCTCTCCGGAATAACACAGGCGCTCAGCTCTCTCTTTCTACCTTTAAATCAATACGACATTTCACAGGTCTTGCGGATCCGAGCCAAGACGGAGCAGTTCCACTTCAAGTTGAGCGCGTTGTCGGGTTGAACGAGATACTCTTCTACCGCGCTAGGGAAAAACGCCGTATGAACATTCGAGAGTTGCCAAATGTCCTTCAATAAACTGTTTATTTTGAAGGAAAATTATGAATGTTTTTCCTTTTGACATTTTTAGGAACTTGAATGAAATTGCGAACAACGCTATCTGAAAAATTTGAGGAAAAATATTCATAAGTTTACAAGTGGAAATTCGTGTTTTATCAATCGAAATTTGTCAACACCTGGAGGTTCATACGGCATTTTTCCTCAGTAAGGCAGTATTCTCGTGGGATAAACGAAAACCGGGAGATACAACAGGTTTCGAGAGGATGAGGATTTTTGCATCATTTCAAAAACTGAATTTAAACTTTTGAATGGATTTCTTCGGATAAAATCTCAGAAAACATACAACTGAATGTACCTAATAAGAGTAAAAGCACGTTAGGCACATCAAAAAAGTCTGAAAGCTCATAATCTGTGTAGTTGGTAACACGCTTTTTCAAATTGACCTCGTATGCGGGCAGCTTTTCTCGGTGGCCGGCAGCCATTAGGTTTGCCCGGAGAGAAACATATAACCCAAATGAACAAATAATCTCGCGAAGTGTTATAAAATCTCCTTGCGTCAGGTTTCAATTCATAAAAACCTTTTGTTTTCACGATATGAAGAAAGAAAAAGGAAACAAACGCTTGAAAACGATGGAAAACACACAATAGAAAAAGTTAGTGGAATCATTCGTCTACACAAGTTAGTTTTTCTTACTCCTCTGCCCGTGCGAACCTGGTCGGGGGTGTCTGAGGAAAACTGCCCTCAAACTTGAAAAAGCGCGTCATGAACTACGCAGATTGCGCCCTTAGGACCTTGACTTGTCCAACATTATTTCCGTGCGATTATACCTGTGATGAGTGTGTTTATTTGGCTGTATCTCTGGCACGCATAACAGACCCATTCTATGGAAGAGAGATCTCTTTTGGTACTGAAAGAGGGTATTTTTTTGTGCCCCGATAATGTGAATTGAATTTTTCAATAAGGAAATACAATTTATGGCTCAGTTTAGGAACCACGTACATGTCCCATTAGGTTCCCATTACAGATAGGTGCTTTTAAGCCTTAAATTGAAGTAAGTTCCTGATTGCAAAATCAGTACACTTGACGTTAATCAGGCCAGTTACAACTTGCACTGGTGGTTTTACCTTATTCGTATTCATTTTCTTTATGGGGGGAAGAATACAGTTTTTTAGCATGGGCGTGGCGTGATTTGTAATGTTTTGATTAATCTGCCATTTAAACCTATAGATATGGATCTATAAACAGAGCGCTCGTGAAGAACGCCACACTAAAAAAAAAGATTGGTAGAATTTACCATTCCTTCACGCTGTATTTCATACGGCGGCGTGAAGAAATGGTAAATTCTACAAATCTTTTTTTTTTTCAGTGCATTATGATCCATTCTTCACCATAGCTTCAAATGGGGAAATATCGATAATCGATCAATCACGCTTTCGCCACTGTTAGACACCGAGCATGAAAAATTGAGGACACGACGATTCGACAACGCAAATTTTAAGCACAATATAAGAGCGATTTTCCAGTACCTGCGCGAGACTGCTCTTGAGACGCTTGCATTCTGTTTGTCGAATTGGATTTGTCAATAAATGTATCAAGTGTGGGTAAATACACGCCGAGCAAATAAATTCAACGTTCTTTGTGCCCTGTGCGTCTACACGAATACACTGCTTGCTTACGAGTGAGGATTAAAATTTACAAAATCAACACCACTAAATACGGCATACTTGACGGCCTGGAATTTTGATCTCGTGATTAGAGCGCGAAATTAGATTCCGCCATGTCGTTTATTTTTAGCGCAATTTCAGATGGATCGTTCAGTTTTTCTCCTTGAACTAGACTTGACGCTCTTATTATCTCACCACCCGCTTCGACAAACGGTGCATTCCCTCACGCACAAGGAGCAACAATGATATATTGCATTGTATCCAATCATTGTATAGCTGTACCATTGTTTTTATGACACGGGCTGAAAACATCCAACCGTCCTACCTCGTTCGATGACTTATACGGCTTTCTTCCTCGAGCAATCATGACATCTAAGGGCGATACCACTATTCGGCCACGTGAGAGCTCGGGTTGCCTACCCTGAAAACTGAAGGCAAACTGACCGTGAGGTGAAGTAACCAATTCACACCAGGTTCTGTGAATTATTCCTGCTTAACTCCTTCGTCAAGCTTGAAAACTGAGAGTGATACCACAATACAACCACACATGAGAATCGAAAAATGTTACCCAAAAAAAAGCAATAAAAATGTTTTTTTCTTTCTTTTTTTACCAGAGAAATAGTACGATCCTTTGGAATCTTCCTTTTCATTCAAATACCTATTGTTTTGTGGAGTCTGCGCAAATACGAGGTCAGTATTTATTGGACTTAAATTAACTTGTTATCATTTAAGATTGAAGCATATTACTTTGGAACAAAAGCCCTTTATTATTATTATTTTAAAACATTACATGCAAAACTTCTGCTTTGAAAAATAAAAATATCCGAGTTACATGAAAAACACATTACTTAAAGAGACAATGTCCTCACTTTGATGTCGTATCTCGACGGTGAAACTATCAGACCACGTATCTCAGTTTGCGACGTTGCAAACTTCCTGCCATCTTTTATTTTCTAAACGCAATATGACTCAATTTCAATTCTTGAACAAATACGCGATTTCTCTTCTCTGTCCGAAGAAAACTCTGTGAAAAGCTCAAGGAATCATATTGATTTTGCACTCCTCCAAAAAACTAAAATAGGAGTGGGAATTTTTAAACACTGCAACCGAGATACGTGATTTGGCAGTTTCAACGTGATTTGAGAAATACGGCCTTTGAAACCGAAGGGAACACGTTTCTCTCTGAAGGGAGAACCATTTCCCGGTGTTCGTCAGCCATTGAGGTGGTCATTAGATTTCTCCCCGTTGAATGTCCTTTTTCGAGAGGCGTAACTTCTTCCAGACCCTTCCCCTTTGGCCCCCTAATCTGGTCCGGGCCGCGAGTCGAATAAAAAGATAATCGTACGCTGTCGTAAATCAATGACTGATGACTGGGGAAAGAGGCCATATTATAAGTGTTATGGAGGTGAAATAAAAATGTCTCTTGCTCGACTGAGGAGGAAGGGGCTGTCATGGGGAGCTCTCGCTGATAACGCGAAGAAAGTGAGATAAGGCTTGGCGAGAATGAAAGTTGTCAGATCTCATCGTAAAGTTACACTAATTCGTTGGAAACCAACCGAAGACTAAGAAAAGAGGGATTATACACGTGGCTGAATGCTCATATACAAGGGCGCGCGGTCGGACTGGGGGTGCTAGGGTGCTTCAGTACCCCCAAAATCCCAACGAGTGGCTCCCGACAAAACCCTTGAGGGGCCCCCAAAACTTAAAAAACCCTCATAAAGGCGGGCTGTAGGTTAGTTTGGAAGGCCCCACCCGAGTAAAGGGGGCCCCCAAAACGTATTAGCACCCCAAGAATTTTCAAGCCAGGCCGACACTAAGCTCAAAATTCGAGATACGTGAAATATTTGGGATACATGGACTACATTCTGCTGTGAGGAACG